>NC_088870.1:49286276-49381276 GCF_032884065.1 Artemia franciscana
CTCGCTCTCTCTCTCTCGCTCTCTCTTTCTCTCTCTCTTTCTCTCTCTCTCTATCTCTCTTTTTATTATCTCTCTGGAGTCCTTGCCGTATAATATGTCAGCTGTTGGGTTCCTTCTTCTTCCACAATATCCTCCTGCTTGAGATTCAATACATGAATAATCTTCACAAGATATCTTGCTCTTGGGTAATCTTCTACCAAATGTCTCTTTGTTTCCACAGTCATCTTGGGCTATGGAAAATTTTTCTAACTGCTCATTTCCTCACTTCTATATTTATTACTAGGAGTAAGCCGTGTCGAATCCTGTATTGGGAGGGAGAGCAAAACAATTTTTCTGTAATCCCAGCAGAAGTGTCAATGTTATTTTTGTTTTTATTTTTGTTCCTGTCATCTAGCAGGCTTCACTGCTAGTGATGCATGAAAGAACAATCTAAATTTATATTTGACACTCTGAGCGGTTTATTTAATTAGGATTATTTATTTATATAGAATAAGATATGGATCCTCCTTTTTAAAAGACATCTAAGCAAATCTTTTTTTAGTCAATGTCATAACTTCAGTTTTGTCTTTTCTTTCATATTGTAGAATCTGTATAGCTGTACAACTGCAAGTAAGGGGCGACATTAAAACTTAAAGCGAACAGAAACTATTCCGTATATGAAAGGGGCTGTCCCCTCCTCGACACCTCGCTCTTTACGCTAAAGTTTTTATCTATTTTTGAAAGTAGAGTTGTGTTCTTCATATTCAACTTCAGTTCAATATTTTACTTCAATATTTATTTAACTTCAATATTTCTTCAACATTTAACTTCAGTTCTGTCCTTTCTTTCATATTGCAGGATCTTTATACCTCACTGCGAGACACAAAAGCTAGCAGCAATCAAGTGATGACGGCATTGACAGAGTTGAATACAATTCAAGCAAAACTTCAATCTGACAAAGAAAAGTTCAGGTCTGTTGGGTTTTGCATTTTATCATTTTTCTGTAGCTCAATACGTTGAATACATTTTTTTTTCTGGAAGAAGTGCGAAGTTAAATACTTATTCCATATTTATATTATCATATACACATAAAATACTCCATTTTCAATTTAGAAATGTATGTTACGGTATCTAAGGTTTTCAATGTGACCCATTTTCATGAACACTTCTGCTAAAGGGATATTTTTCTAATTCCTTTTGGTCCAAAATGAAAAAGATATGAAGATGGAAGAATCAAGAATAAAGCGAAAACTTCCTTTGGGGGGGGCTTAGTTTCTAAATTTTTCACTTTGAGATGTAAGTGTATGTGCTCTGTAAGATTGAACCAATCACAAAAAAACTTGCAAAATAGAGATGTTTTGGGAGTGTCCTTATCTTCAAAAAATTTCTAATGCATGTATTTTCTTATTGGTCACCCTGAAGCAAGTTACTGCTACATATATAAAAAGTCTAGAAAAATTTCTTTACAGTTACTTTAAAAACATAAAATGTGATGTAAAAAGTCTTGATGAAAGTCTGAAATTTTGAAATCAGTACAAGAGCAGTTCTTTTTTTTCTTCTTCTTCTTTTTTTTAGCTAAGACTTACAGAACTCAAACATCTTTTATTTTATTTTCTTTGAACCTAAGGAAATAAAAATGAAAAAATAGGTCAAAATATTCTGCAATTAAGAATATTTTTGAGAAGTATAATCTCAGAATCTCAGTAAAATAGAATCACTACATAATTTTGTTTCATTTATTTGGCACCTTCTCTATAAATCTCAGGCGAGCACTCAGGAGAGAGTGGGCCTATATGTTTTCTGGTGAACTTTCGGGTGGTTTGAGCATCTCATCTGGGTGCCACCGGGAGTTACTGCTAAAATTCTAACTAGTCTGACTAAAAAAAATTCGAACAAATTCTAATTCAAAGCGTTTCTAACTACCGAGTTTAAAAAGAGTGCAAATCAAGGCTAAGTCATTTGACTTTTGCAATTTGGCAACTCTGTTCCCTGGGTTAAATGTGCATTTGATAAATATTCCAACTAATGATGTTAAAATTGGATGAAAACTTTCACCCAAAAAGAGTGATTTTCGCTCTTCCATGTACAAAGAGCTCTAAGGTAAAAACGAGTGCATTTAACACAAAAAGTGTGTAGGTTAGCAACCCTGGTTCTGCCTGCTGAATTGTTCTGTTTTCAAACAATTTGAGATGTCTCTGAGCTCCAAGATGAAGATATCGCCGTTAACAATATCTAATATTGGAGCTCTTCGAAAATTGTTATTATTAGTTAAACTTAGAAATTTGTTCAAAATAAGAAAGAAATTCCCGACAATTTACATTATTTCTCCAAAAAAGTTTGTCATAAAAATGAACCATACACAAAAATTTGATTATTCATGTAAATAATTAAACTTACGTTATTTAACATTTTATTTATTAAAAAAACTTTATTATAGAAAAAACTTATTTTAAAGTTTTAATTATATATTTTATAGCAAGTAAATCAATTTATCAAAATTCTAATAACAAATTCATAATTGTTTTCTTATTACGTAAGAGGCTTAGTGAACATCCCATGGTAAATAAAATAAAAATAACTTGCCACTGCAGTTATTAAAATTGATCCTTAGTACATCTAAGACTTAAGAGGGAGGGGGGAAGTTAAAATATATGATTGAAATTCTAAGGGACAAGGTTTTTTGTGTTGCTTTATTTTGCTTTATCATTTCCCCAACGAAAATATGAAGAAAAGGAGTATTGTTAACGGATATACAAAGAGATATTTTTCGGAATCTGTGAAAGGCATTGGACCCCTCCCCCCTCCTTTTTTGCCACTGAGAGCAGCGGTTGCTATATTCATCCTATTTAATGTCAGTTTAAATCAAGACTTTTCAAACGAAAGAAAAGAGCGAAACCTGCTTTCTGATTGAGTCAATTTGGAAATACTTCGATTTTGTAAACACAATTCCTTGAAAACAGCACTGGATCTACGAGTATTCATTTGAATGAATCTTCTTTTTAAAATCTAGGACTATGGACTTTGTCATTCTTCTTAAAAAAAAAGTAAGAAAATTTATATTTTGTCGAGTGTGACAAGACAAAACCCCTTATCCGAGGAGTTACATCCCTATTTTATAACTAACGCTATATTTGCAATACCTGCTCTATTGAATACAACGGAAGGTAAAAAATTGAGTTTCTCTTCTCCACAAAAAAAGTGATCATAGGACAATAAAAGGACTACAAAAGTAAATTATTAAGAAGCAATGACTTAAAAGTAAAAATTGATCCTGGCTAATAGTAACTTTAACCTTGGAAAGAGTAATTATGATAGGAATTAATATAGCAAATTAATATGGCAAGAGTAAAGCAATTTTTTTCAGGCTTGTAACTTTTGATGGGTAAGACTAAACTTGATGAAACTTATATATTTAAAATCAGCATTGAAATTCAATTCTTTTGATGTAACTATTAGTATCAAAATTCCGTTTTCTAGAGTTTTGACTGCTATCGAGCCGGGTCACTCCTGACTACAGTTCGTTACCCCGAACTGTAGTACAACGGAACTTAAAATAAATGAGTTTCTCCTCTCCACAAAAGAGTGATAATAGGACAAAAAAAGTACTAGAAAAGCACATTATTGAGAAGCAGTGCCTTTAAAGTAAAAAGTGGCCCTGGCTAATAATAACTTAAACCCTGGAAAGAGTAAATATGATATACATTAATACGTCAAAGAGTTTCCTTTTTATGCTGATTTACAATATATAAAGTTCAATCAGCTTTAAATTATATGTCCAAAATTACGAGCTTAGATAATTTTTTGAATGAAGCGTTTCACCCCTAAGGGGGTGAAAGTATCCCCTCAAATTGGTGGAACTATAGTTTATTATAGATGACTAAACTTAATTTCTCTCTAAATAATAAATTTTTCATGAAGTATTGCAGTACAAAAGTAAAATTTAAAATTAAAGTGTTGTGTTTAAGGGGAGCCTTCCTAGAAATTAGGATTAACCATTGGTAATCCAGGACAAGGAATACAAATTAAATATACAATAGATTTCTTATATAGAAATAAATAAACATATTATAACTTACAACTAACAGAAATTGTTCCAAATATTAGAGGGGCTGCCTCCTTTTCAATCTCTCGCCCTTTATCGAAAGTTAAACATACTACAACTCATAAAGACAGTTGAATTGAAATGGGAAGTATTTATAAGGGATTTTAAGCGTTAAAGTCTTATTAAGGAAGATGTAGCCCGCTCAATTCAATCAGAGACATCCATCAATCAGGAAGACCCTCCTCAATCAAAAATTAGGAGGAAGTGGCCCCTCTGATGTCCAGATTTATATCTGTTGATTTTAAGTTTTAACGTCGCTCTTCAATTACATCTGACAAAAATACTTCAATTATATATTTGAAAATAATGTTCAGACTTAAACAATTTTTAAACTACCCGTATATCTTTTTTATGGTTAAATTTGGGTGAAACAATTTTTCTATCTGGCATTATGGTGCCATGAACTCAAAACCTTACATGCAAAAGTTTTAATCTTGTTAGAAAAAAATCTTTGTCTTTTTTTTAATAAACAAATTCTTGAGAGATAAAACTTTTTGAACCCTATCCCAAAGAAAAACATTTTTTAGTCCCCTTTTCTTCTCCGGATACTTCTTAGAAGTTCCAAGTTGTTTAAGTCTTCCGTGAAATATTACATATAACACTATTTTAATAGACTAGGCAAAATATTTTTTTTACACTATCATCCAACTTTACCGTGATTCGCTTCAAGCATGTATTGAGGCTAATAATGCCAAATCTCTTGGGCGAATAAAGATCCGTTCATATGGCCCCAAAATATCGTCCCTCTAACGAAAAAACAAAATCTAATTTTTAGTTCTTAGTTCTACCCGAAATTCCAACAAACTCCTGGGGGTTCATACTGATCATCCAAGTCACTTTCTAGGTGTTGCAGATACGAAATTATGATGACCTGAATCAATTCTTGCAAGTTTTATTTCAATTAAAATCTATTTGTTTACGGTTGTATATCTAAATAAATAATAATAATAGAGGGAGAGAGAGATAGGTTTATTTAAACAACATCGTAGCTAACAGTTAATTTGCGTTGCTTCACTATGCTAAATAACAAACTAACACACAAAAAAAAAGAAAATAACAGTGGCGAATAACAGCTTCAAAATCTTCTGTTTTGTTGCACAGCGATCTAGTGTTGCAAACGAGGAAGTAAGGAAGGCCACGACGAGCGTTGAAAGTAAGAGGTCTTAGGATGGGAGGCGGCTCATTGGCATAGTCGTTAACGGGCAAACTGTCGGAGCGTTCGATTACGGGTAGGTCTGTGAGACTCGATTCAGTCGGTCTGCCTACATTGGCGCGGGTGTCCCTTAGAGCGGATAAGTTACTCGGTTCCACTAGGGGATTCTTCCTCTCAGAGACGCGTTTACCACTTCTGCAACCGCGACTCGTTTTAAAGGGAGGCTTAGAAGTAGCTCTACTGTGAACAGTGCTGACATCTAAAAAATTATTTAAAGTCACCAAGTTCGAAAAAGTAGATAGGGCCACCGTATACAGGGGTGGAGAAAGATCAAATAAAGTATCTTTCCTATACTTAATTTGCATATTGATGGCACAGAAAACTGTCAGGATAGCCACTGCTTTAATTGGTGACGCCATTGACGAACCAGCACACATATATTGGGCACTATTAAGCTAAACTTGGTAGATGGGCTCTGCAATATTTGGATAGAATTTAATACATGGCCAAGTTGTTATTATTCTTGTTTAACTGCCGATCCACATTCCTTTGTTATTTCAGTAATCTTGGTTACTAAAGAAATTTGAAGTAAAGAGTCACGGTAATACACTGTGATTCTTACTAGCGTTTGTATGCGTTTTTTTAAAGGTGGTGATTCAGTATTTTTAGAAGTTTTAAAGCATATAAGTACCCATCAGCGTAAAGTAGAAAAATAATAATAAAAAACATGGAGTAACTAGCCCCAACAGTGAACCGACCTTAATATGGAGAGCATCATCTAATTTTAAGTGTCTTTTCAAATAGAGATGGTACCGTTCAAGCTACAAGAATATGGGATATGTCTTTTAGTCAGTTCCTTACCAAAGGTGTGGGTGCTAATTAAATAAAAAATTGTCAATTTTCTTTCTCAAAGCACACCTAAGAAACTACCTTCTAACGTAGGAATCGTTTAAAAAAATGTTTCAGAACAAAGAGAATAGTATTCCTACTCCTGCCGAAAATCTCAAATGACTGTTTTTTTTAATAATAAAAATCTTTATTTTGATTAATTTGTTTTATTTTTCATAATGTGCAAAAAGAATAAAAGATAATATAGATAAATCCCCATAGCCAAGATTACTGAAAAAAACGAACGAATAATAATAATAATAACAATTTATTTAAACCTTCTTTACAGACATAAAATGTGCTTAGAGGAGTACAAAAATACAGAACAATAAAGTAAATGGAAACAATAAACAAGAAAAGACTCACAAAAAAATCTCGGCTACTTTCGCAACACGATTAAGGTAAACAATTAAATGGAAAGTCGACAATATTTTCTCGACGCTTGTGGAACCTATCCACAAGCTGGTCCATTTTGGAGGAAAAATCATAAACGCCATATCTACTCGAAATGTACCGGTTATGAATCCAGAGTGGCAATGGCAGAAGATATTTACAAAAACGGAAGAAAAAAGATCTAATGTGGATTAGAAGTTTAAAATATATGCTAATATTCATTCCTGAAAGTTATTACAATTTTGGATTTTTAAGGTTGAAAAAAAAGAGAAAACATTCATAATGTACAGTGTTTTCAGTAAGGTACTAGTTATATTCTTGTCTTTGGAGGGCACGCAGAGCGTCAGTCCTACGCCTCTTAGATTCCACTGTGTTTTAGTTTGACTCACTTATTTATTGCTATTTTAGTTCGTTTTTGCATAACTTTTATTTACAATAGTGATTTATGTTAGTCTTAGGTTTAAAAAAAAAATTCTTGACATTATTAATGCTCATCTTTGGTGTGACATTAATTTTTTTACTTTTCTTTAAAATATTTCTTTTTTGGAAAACCTTTTATAGAATTAATGTAAAGTACAAAATGTCACTGACATATACCTTGATAAAAATAGGCTAGGCATAAGAACCAAGAGCTACCTCGGTGTTCCGAGATGGCTTGGGGTCTCCAATCCGTCAGAAGCTGCTTCCCCTGTACCTATTTCTGGAAGGCAAGCCCTACCTGCATTGCGTCATAATGGCCTTGGGGTAGACATGAGTCTTTTTTATAGCCAGAACTGAGACAGCAAACAACGCTTCAGGGAACCATACGAAGTTGCACCCTCGAAGAAATTACAGCTTAGGACATGACGCAGCATTACGCTGAAACATCACTAATAGAAAATTCTTCTGGGTTTTTTGAGCTGATTAACTTCTTGTTAGCTATGTAATTATTGTGGGCTGCCTATCCATTGTAGTGTAATATTTGTGGCCATGAGTATGCATTAAGTTGGATGTAAATCTTGAGATTTATCATAATGGACACAGACTCCTATTAAAACAAGCACATCACCTAGTGTAAAAACCGTTCCCACCAAGGGTTGCATAAAACCTCCGTTCACCTTGAGGTCCCGGGGAC
Source organism: Artemia franciscana (assembly GCF_032884065.1). Lineage (NCBI taxonomy): Eukaryota > Metazoa > Arthropoda > Branchiopoda > Anostraca > Artemiidae > Artemia > Artemia franciscana. The sequence continues at coordinate 49,293,906 of NC_088870.1, forward strand.
ATGTTACTATCCAGTTGTAAGCCGAATTAAATGCTTTTGTATAATCTTAAGAAACTCACTAGTCCCTGAGCGCCACTGGGAGGACACATTTCTTATCTATATCCCAATATATAATAATGTGCACCAATTGGTGCACATTGTATTCGATCTCTTTAAATCTGACAGAATTAAGTGTTTACGCAACGGGTACAAACGATAACGTAAAACAATCAGGTAGTTTCGTAATAATTAGTTTCACCTATGGTATTTTAATCCTAGAAAGTTATGGATAGCTTTGTAATACCAACTAGATTATATAAGATATTGTTCCAAGTTTTCATCCGTCACGATATCTACGATTGAAAAGGATAAAGTTCAAGTGGCTACAAAGTCAATTTAGTCCCTTCTTGCGATATCATTTTGTAGCTGTTGTTTTTTCAACGCTGAGGAATAGCCTTTAGTCATGTGATAACTGATTGCGTTCTTGTTTGAACATACCGTTTTAAGAACTTCGATAGGCTGACAACTTCATCATTTAACCGATAGTGAAGAAAGAAGCAAAAACGAAAATGTAAAACAATGAGATAGTCTAGTAATAATTAATAGAATGTCATCTATGATATTTTGATCCTGAAAAGTTAAGGATAGCTTTATAATACCAACTAGATTATATAAGATATTATTCCGAGTTTTCATCCGTCACGATGTCTACGATTTAAAAGGATAAAGTTCAACTGGCTGCAAAGTCAATTTAGTCCCTTCTTTTGATACTAATTTGTTGTTGTTTTTTCAACCCTGAGGAATAGCTTTTGATCATGTGATTACTGATCGATAGCGAAGAAACAAAACAAAAGTGTTGCTCTCGCAACACTTTAGTCGGCGAAGCCGGACAAAGGTTGCAGCTACACTTCACGTTGCCCAGGCAACGTAGGTCTAGTTGAAGCTGGATTTAAAATCCCAATAGTTACAATAGAAGTTTTGAAAAATCGGAGAAAGCTGAAAGGATCATAATGTTTTGCAAGTGAAAGCCTTACTCGTCGTAGACAGGAAGTTCTAAATACTGCTAAGGATGTAGCAAGTATGAGAAATGCTTGGTCAATGCTTGGTCCTTAACTTTGCAAAGTCTGGCAATCAAGTAGTTAGAATTAAGGACCTAGTTTATGTTTTCTCACTGAGCCGTCACCAAGAAGCTAGGGTACTGGCTAACAGACAGGAGAGTGACTAAACTGTTTTGGCAACAGTAAGGTGAACTTTTGCTTCAAAATGTCTCTGCTGACTCATACACTAACTGATCTTGCTTGAAATTATTTTAATTTAGCTAATGTGTGTGAACAACGCCTTTGTGAACGTGACGGTTTAAATGAAAAAGAGAGTTTAGATCTGGATATTCCTGTTCCTAAGTATACTTATCCGGGTGATCTAAGGCAAATTAAATTATCTAGTGATCTTGTCATAGCCACGTATAATTGTCAAGGGCTTGAAATTGCGTTTGATGAACTACTTACCACAGTTAATGAAATTAATCTTTGTCTTGATGGAATATCTCTGAGACTTTTTAAAGTAAAATTTCACCTTTAAGTTTGTACTCATTAGGAGGTTATTCTTTTTATCAAACAGTTCGTGGTAACGAACTGTAGTAAGGAGCGACCCAGCTCAATAGTAGCCAAAACTATAAAAAATTGAATTTTGATATCAATAGCTACATCAAAAGAATCGCATTTTAATGCTGATTTTAAATATATAAGTTTCATCAAGTTTAGTCTTACCCATCAAAAGTTAAGAGCCTGAGAAAATTTGCCTTATTTAAGAAAATATGGGAAAACACCCCCTAAAAGCCGTAGGATCTTAACGAAAATGACACCATCAGATTCAGCGTATCAGAAAACCCTTCCGTAGAAGTTTCAAGCTCCTATCTACAAAAATGTGGAATTTTGTATTTTTTGCCAGAAGACAAAGCACGGGTGCGTGTTTATTTGTTTGTTTTTTTGTTTTGTTTTTTTTTTTTTTTTTCCCAGGGGACATCGTATCGACCAAGTGGTCCTAGAATGTCGCAAGAGGGCTCATTCTAACGGAAATGAAAAGTTCTAGTGCCCTTTTTAAGAGACCAAAAAAATTGGAGGGCATCTAGGCCCCCTCCCACGCTCATTTTTTCCCAAATTCAACGGATCAAAATTTTGGTATAGCCATTTTGGTCAGCATAGTCGAAAACTATAATAACTATGTCTTTGGGGATGACTTACTCCCCCACAATCCCTGGGGGAGGGGCTACAAGTTACAAACTTTGACCAGTGTTTACATATAGTAATGGTTATTGGGAAGTGTACAGACGTTTTCAGGGGATTTCGTTTTGTTTGGGGGTGGGCTGAGGAGAGGGGGCTATGTTGGAGGATCTTTCCTTGGAAGAATCTGTCATGGGGGAAGAAAAATTCAATGAAAAGGGCGCAGGATTTTCTAGCATTACTATAAGAAAACAATGAAAAATAAACATGAAAACTTTTTTTCAAATGAAAGGAAGGAGTAGCATTGAAACTTAAAACAAACAGATATTATTACGAATATGAGGGGTTCTAATAATACTTTAGCATAAAGAGTGAGGTATTTAGGAGGAGATAAATACCTCGCTCTCTATGCTAAAGTATTTTTAGTAATTTCAACTATTTATTCTACGGCCTTTCTGATTCAGGGGTCATTCTTAAAGATTTGGGACAAAACTTAAGATTTAGTGTAAAGAGCGAGGTATTAACGAGGGTACAAACCCCCTCGTATACATAATAAAAATATAAGGTTATGAAAGTTTGTTACGTAAGTTAATTCTTAAGTTACGTATGTTTTTTACTAATAAAAACGTTCGTCAAAAATTAAAAGTTCTAGTTGCCTTCTTAAGTAACCGAAAAATTGGAGGGCAACTAGGCCTCCTTCTCCACCCCTTATTTCTCAAAATCGTCTGATCAAAACTAAGAGAAAGCCATTTAGCCAAAAAAGAATTAATATACAAATTTCATTTTAATAATTTATGTGCGGAGAGCCAAAACCAAACATGCATTAATTCAAAAACGTTCAGAAATTAAATAAAAAAAAACTAATTTTTTAGCTGAAAGTAAGGAGCGACATTAAAGCTTAAAACGAACAGAAATTACTCCGTATATGAAATGGGTTGTCCCCTCCGCAATCCCTCGCTCTTTACGCTAAAGTTTGACTCTTTGCCACAATTCTACTTTTTAAAACAATTAAAAGCTTTAGCGTAAAGAGCGAGGGATTGCGGAGGGGACAACCCATTTCATATACGGAGTAATTTCTGTTCGTTTTAAGTTTTAATGTCGCTCCTTACTTTCATTAAAAAAATTTAGTTTTTTTTTATTTAATTATATATATAGAACGCAAATGCGGAAAGGTGGATAAGAAATTTACTTCTGGGATTAAATTTCTGTAACTGTAGAAGGTACTTTATAAGTCTGGGTTGAAGGTCCATTTGAGTCTTTTGTTGTTAATTTAAAAAATATGATGTTGAAATTTTGATTACTATTATTTACAGGACAACAAATTATAACCCCACGGAAATGTCTCAGCATTTTGAGGATCTTTGTCAGAATTTAGGGAAGTGTAAAGAACCACCACGCTAATGGCAGATTTTATCATATTTTATTGGAGCTAGGAAATAATACGGATAATGTGGAAACGGATAATGTGGAAATAATACGAATAATGTGGAACTTTTAACAACTATGCTGTCATTTAGTTTTTTCCTGTCAATTAAAATCCTCACACGAATTACAGAACGCACGGCCACGCTGATTTATAAGATATTATAAATATACTAGCTGTTGGGGTGGCGCTTCGCGCCACCCCAACACCTAGTTGGTGGGGGCGCTTCGCCCCCCCAAGCCTCCCCGCGCGCGCAAGTCGTTACGTGCCATATTAGTTACGCGCCATTGTAGTTGTGTCCCTGTGTCCCACCTGTGAATATAGATATATATATATATATATATATATTTTTAACTACGTAAAACATCCGAATGTACAACATTCTTGGCTGTCCCATTGTCTGTGCATATAAATAGATTGTCAGGTTTACCGACTCTTGAACATGCAACATATAATTGTCCATGGGAAAAACAATCTGTATTCAGATCTATACCTCATTATTCTAATGATTGCCCTTGAGCTTTGTTGATGGTGATTGCTAATCGAACATTCCCTGTGTCCTTGTCGTCATTTATATATCCCCCTGTGCCCCCCGGCGTCCCCGTTGTTGTTGTTTCCCTGTGTCCCGGTCGTCATTTGTTTACGATTTAGTGTAAAGAGTGAGGTATTAACGAGGAGACAAACCCCCTCATATACATAATAAAAATATAAGAATATAGAAGTTTGTTACGTAAGCTAATTCTTAATTTATGTATATTTTTTACTAATAATAACGTTCGCTAAAAATTTAAAGTTCTAGCTGCCTTTTGAGTAACCGAAAAATTGGAGGGCAACTAGGCCTCTTTCCCCACCCCTTATTTCTCAAAATCGTCTGATCGAGAAATCTCTAAGAGAAATCCATTTATCCAAAAAAAGAATTAATGTGCAAATTTCATTTTAATAATTTATGTGCCGAGAGCCAAAATCAAACATGCAAAATTGAACATTAATTCAAAAACGTTCAGAAATTAAATAAACAAAACTAGTTTTTTTAACTGAAAGTAAGGAGCGACATTAAAACTTAAAACGAACAGAAATTGCTCCGTGTATGAAAGAGGATATTCCCTTCTCAACGCCCTACTCTTTACGCTAAAGTTTTTTACTGTTTAATAAAGTAGAATTGAGAGAAAGAGTCAAGCTTTAGCGTAATGAGCGGTGCGTTGAGAAGGGAACATCCCCTTTCATACATGGAGCAATTTCTGTTCGTTTTAAGTTTTAATGTCGGTCCTTACTTTCAGTTAAGAAAACTAGTTTTTTTAATTTAATCAAACAGTTCGTGGTAACGAACTGTAGTAAGGAGCGACCCGGCTCAATAGTAACCAAAACTCTAAAAAATGGAATTTTGATACCAATAGCTACATCAAAAGAATCGCATTTTATATGCTGGTTTTAAATATATAAGTTTCATCAAGTTTAGTCTTACCCATCAAAAGTTACGAGCCTGAGAAAATTTGCGTTATTTTAGAAAATAGGGGGTAACACCCCCTAAAAGTCATAGAATCTTAACGAAAATCACACCATCAGATTCAGCGTATCAGAGAACCCTATTGTAGAAGTTTCGAGCTCCTATCTACAAAAATGTGGAATTTTGCATTTTTTGCCAGAAGGCAGATCACGGATGCGTGTTTATTTGTTTTTTTGTTTGTTTTTTTTTTTTTCCCCAGGGGTGATCGTATCGACCCAGTTGTCCTAGAATGTTGCAAGAGGGCTCATTCTAACGGAAATGAAAAGTTCTAGTGCCCTTTTTAAGTGACCAAAAAAATTGGAGGGCACCTAGGCCCCCTCCCACGCTAATTATTTTCCCAAAGTCAACGGATCAAAATTCTGAGATAGCCATTTTATTCAGCGTAGTCGAAAAACCTTATAACTATGTCTTTGGGGACGACTTACTCCCCCACGGTTCCCGTGGGAGGGGCAACAAGTTACAAACTTTGACCTGTGCTTACATATAGTAATGGTTATTGGGAAGTATACAGGCGTTTTCAGGAGGATTTTTTTGGTTGGGGGAGGGTTTGAGAAGAGGGGGATATGCTGGGGGAACTTTCCATCGAGAATTTGTCATGGGAGAAGAAAACTTCCATGAAGGGAGAGCAGGATTTACTAGCATTATTTAAAAAAAAAATTAAAAAAATAAATGTGAAAAAGCTTTTTCACCTGGAAGTAAGGAACAGCAATAAAACTTAAAACAAACAGAAATTATTACCCATATAAGGGGCTCACCTCCTTATGATACCTAGCTCTTTACGCTAAAGTATTTTTAGTAATTTCAACTATTTATTCTACGGCTTTTGTGATTCAGGGGTCATTCTTAATGAATTGGGATAAAATTTAAGCTTTAGTGTAAAGAGCGAGGTACTGACGATGGGGCGAATCCCCTCATATATGTAATAAAAACATGAGAATACAAAAGTTCTTTACGTAAGCTAATTTGTAAGTTACGTAAATCTTTTACCAATAAAAAGATTCGTAAAAAATTAAAAGTTCTAGTTGCCTTTTTAATTAACCAAAAAATCGGAGGGCAACTAGGCTTCGCCCCCGCTCTTTTTTTCTCAAAATCATTCGATAAAAATTATGAGAAAGCCATTTAGCCCCCCCCCCCCCAAAAAAAAAAAAAAATATGCAAAATTTCGTTTTGATTATTCCTCTGCGGAGAGCCAAAATCAAAACATGCATTGATTCAAAAACGTTCAGAAATTAAATAAAAAAAACGAGTTTTTTTAACTGAAAGTAAGGAGCGACATTAAAACTTAAAACGCACAGAAATTACTTCGTATATGAAAGAGGCTGCTTCCTCATCAACGCCCCGCTCTTTACGCTAAAGTTTTTTACTGTTTTAAAAAGAAGAATTGAGAGAAAGAGTCAAACTTTAGCGTAAAGAGCGGGGCGTTGATGAGGAAGCAGCCTCTTTCATATACGAAGTAATTTCTGTGCGTTTTAAGTTTTAATGTCGCTCCTTACTTTCAGTTAAAAAAACTCGTTTTTTTATTTAATTAATAGAGAAGACGAAAGTCAAGTTTCTTCAAATTTTGATAATGATGGTAGTATTTTTGTCTGTGAACCGGTTTCCGCAAATGATTTGAAGGAAATCATGAATTCTTCTAGACCATCAGAGGCTCCTGGTATTAATCATATGCCAAAACAAGTTCTAAAACATGTCTTGCTGGGGACATCTCATATTTTGATTTTTGTTTTTTAATCAATTTTTCTTTTTCAAAAAGGAATTGTTCCAAAAGGTCTAAAGAAAACCCATTTTAGACTTTTATATAAGTATGGAAATAAGGAAGGCATGAATAATTACCGCCCTATTTCAATTCTACCAATTATGTCGAAGGTTTTTGAAAGAATAATGGATGATTAAATTAGTAAATTAGTGGAATAATATGAAATAATACCACCTAGCCAATATGGATTTCGGAAAGGGCATTCGACGGATCATGCGATTTCCCATTTTATTGGTAAAGTGATATTTTTTTTAGATAAGGTTTTTTATACCTCAGCTGTATTTATTGACCTGTCGAAAGCATTTGACACAATAAACCATTATTTTTTATTTAGAAAGTTATAAGAAATATAAATTCCCACCGTGGATTGTTAGTTGGATTGAGTCATATCTATTGGATAAATCACAGGTTGTTATAGTTGGACCAAAAAGATCACAAGAGCACCTAATAACCTGTGGAATTCAGTAGGGATTGATTTTAGGGCCACTCCCTTACCTCATTTATACCACGGAAATAGGAAATTTGATGAAAGATTGTTTGACAATAACATTCACAGATGATATAGTTTTATTATTCTGAGCTTTAAGTGTTGAAACCATTCTTAAGATCATGGGGAAACTGCTGAATGATCTAATAAAATACACGAGGAGTAATCGTTCATTGATTAATTAAAAAAAAAACGAATTCCATGATTTTTTCTACTATTAAAAAGGTAAGCACTGAACTATCTTTAACAGCTGATGGATATTTGATAGACAGGGTTTCAAAATTTAGATATTTAGGCGTAATCATTGATGAATCATTGTAATGGAAAAAACATGTAAATTCACTATCCATAAAAAATACAGGTTGAGCTGGGATCTTGTATAGACTGAAAAATTTTGTTCCGCAAAAAGTCTTGCGAACCCTTTTATTTTACTCTTGTTTATCCCTATATTCAAAATAGTTTTTAGGTTTGGGCTAATTATTTCTGTTATAATTTAAAGAGAATTCAAACCTTACAAAATGGAGCTGTAAAGTCAAATTTTAATAAACTTAATACTAAAGAAGTTTTTCCTAAATCTCAGTTAATAATTGTAAGACGAATTTGCCAGCTCGAAACCGCTGTACCATATTCTTGTATTAATACTTGAATAATCTAGCACCCCTCCCAGGACTAACAGAACTTGTCCTTTTTCATTTATCGTCATATTATCAGGCTTATCCAACCTCGTCTTGTATATTGCCCATTATCCCATTATTTCCCATATAAAATTATATATTTCCCGCTTATCCATCGTCATCGTCTACAAATTTTCCTTTTATCTTGGATATATGTCACACTAAAAGAGCTACTTTTTCTATAAAATACGTTGGAGTGAAATTATGGAACAGTATTCCCCTGGAAATAAAAGATTCTGTTTCAGTTCCGTCATTTCGATACAATTATAAAAAAAAAAACATCTTCTTTGTACTAGTACAAATGAATAATGTTTAGGTGGATTCTCTCTTCCTTTCTCTTTCTTTTATATGTAGTGTACAGTGCCTTTTTTCAGCATTCTTTCTTTTTCAAAATTTAAATCTTTGTTGTATGTCAATAATCAGTGATGTATTAATATGAATACTCAATATCCTCCAGGGGCTACATTTAGGCCCTAGGGATCATTGATCAGTCCTTGGAGTTGTGTTTTATTTGTGTATTTATATTAAATAGAGTCAAAGTCAAAAAAATGATTTCAAAAGGAATTTTCTTTAATAGTTTTGCAGTACCTTTTCGACTGACCGCATGCCAAACAACAAGCTGTATGAAAATATGGTTCTATGCACGTTCTAAGCCAATCATGAAAGACAAGTTATGATGATTGAGCTACGTTTTAGGTATAAAGGATGACCAATTGCCAATATTTTGCTTTGACCATCCATCTGGGTCCAAAAATGAAGTCACCCTTGAACATGGCATGCAAGAGGTCACGAAAATACATATAAATAAAGTGCGCTTACATGAAGGGGATAAAGAGTGACAATTTGAATAGATTGGGTAGAAAATACACATGCGAAGCCGTAAGGGCCTCAGGAGGCTTAGTGCTATAGCATGCTAGATGAGCATACATCACTCTTTACTTATACCAAACAATTCAACACTTCAGTTCACTACTCTTTCAAAATGAGAAATAACTTTGATCATCTTTATGTAAATTTAGATTCTAGCATCTACATTATTGCCAAATTAAATTCTATATGGTTTTACGTTTTCATTTTACCGTTTTTCGTTCTTTATTTATTGTTTTTCTTCTGCATCTTCTTTTCTAGTTACAACTCTATCGGTCTCATTCAGGGGTTTATCCCCACCCTAAGTTCTTTGTGTAAATGTTGGTAAAACATAATTTGTTTTGATGCACCATATGTTTTTTCAATAAATCAGATCTTTTCTTAGGTCAATTGCTACTTTTGCTTCTCGTCTATTTATTGCTGTTAGTGAAGCCTGTAGTATTCATCCTATGTATGCCTATTCCAAAGTATTTTTCAAAAGATCTTTCGAAGAGTTCGTGTTAAAGAATAAGGTAGGTAAACGTTTTTTGTAGAACTCCTTCCGACACATCCCTCCCCCTCTTGAAATACTCATTTAGTAAAATTACTCTTCTTAAATGAACTGCTTTTACTAACATTGTGTTTAAGCATAAAAACAATATTTACTATCGTTTTTCTGAAGAATATTAGCATTGATGAAGAATTAAATGTAAAAGTGTTTTTTAGCTATAAGGTCAGAGCAAGCCTGGAGGCTTAGCTTGGGTAATCAGGCCCCAGTTATTTCAACAAAACATACTATAAAATAACCCACAAATCTTTTATTTTAATTATTTTTGTTTATTAATTAGCTATAGTTTTTTTGGAAATCGTATATTCGGTAATAGGAAAACTTGTACAAAAAACTGGAAATAAATTCTACTGTAATTATTTAGGTATATTAATTTTTTGTTTAAGAATTCGTTAATTTTTGTTATGAACACATACTACAAGACTGCATCTGGGAAATATCATCTTCGTCATAAGTGGATCTACGGTAGTCATTTACACGTTTACTTTTTCTTTCTTCTTTATTCTCTTTTCTGTTTTTTTTTTTTTTTTTTTTTTTGCTGCATCATTCATACTTTTGAACATCATTTTTCATTTGCTACTTGATTAGATAGTCTTTTTTATTTAAATTTTTTATATCCAAATTAATCACGATTTGACCTGCTCTCACACGTTGTGTTGCTTTCCGTTCTGTGTTAAATCTTTTTCTTCTTTAAATCTATTTCTTTTTTGTTCTTTCTTTTCGTAATTTTCTTTAACAGAATACAATAAACCAATTGTCACTATAATCAGTAGTTTGGTACCCCGACTAATGCTCCTTGGAATATAAAATCACAGAAGCAGATTCGTTGTTGAGATATTGAACTAATTCTTAGGAAGGATTTTTACATCAGAGGTACTTTTCTTGGAGGATTTTTTCATAGACGGGGGAATTTTCAATGGAGAGGGAGGTGGGTATCCTTGGTTTGTTTGAAAAACGAGTTGAAATTACGCTAAAAAAATACACTGAAATAAGGAGCCACATTAAAATTTAAAACGAACAGAAACTATTCTGTATATAAGAGGGGCTGCCTCCCCCTCAATACCCTGATGTTTACTCTTAAGTTTGACCTCTTGTCTCAATTCTTTAAGAATGATTACTAAAACACCTGGGCCGCTAAACAACAATCAGAATATTTATTTCGAAGTACTAAAAACTTTTGCACAAAGAGAGGGGCCTTGTTGAGGAGGGGGCACCCCCACCATATACGGAATAATTTCTGTTCGTTTTAAGTTTCAATGCTGAGCTGATACCTACTTCCAGTAGAAAATTTAGTTGTTTTTATTTTATTTTAATTGTAAATGGACAATTCCGCTCGAATGTTCATGTGATAGCATTGACTCCGACATTAACTGTCCAAGATAGAGTGCATTAAGGAATTTCTAATAATCTCTTTCACCAAATCGAGGAACAAGTCCTACATTAGTCTAAATATCAGCTGAAACCAGAAATCAGCTTTCGCTTTCTTCAAGGCTAATCAGCTTTCCAAAAATTTAACAATTTTACATTGCAATCATTCTTCAAAAGCTATCTAAATATAACATCTATAAATTGTGATAGTCATATGAAACATTACTTTTTTTGAATACATTATTAGATTATTGAAATAAGACGTTCAAATTGTTGAAAAAAAAATTGAAGAAGTGATGCAGATTGTACAATGTATTTCGTGAGACGTTTTTACACAACTTTTTTTTTCAAAAAGGAGTAAACACATTAATAGTAATTTTACTTGTACTTAATTTGACAAACTAAACGAGGATATGGGTGTTATTTTGAAACTATAAGTTTAATTGAGCCTTCTTAAATCAATTAAAGAAAATAAAAAAGTTTTTTCAATTGAAAGTAAGGAGCAACACTAAAACTTAAACGAACAGAAATTATTACGTGTATGAAGGGAATTGCCTCCTCCTCAACACCTCATTCTTTACGCTGAAGTTTCTTAGCACTTTTACAAAAAGCTTCCTATTGCTCTAATTAAACGACCTCGTGTTACAGGAGTTGTTCTTAAAGAATTGGGACAAAATTCAAACTGTTGCGTAAAAAGTGAGGTGTTGAGGAGGGGGCGCTTCCCTTCATACCGGCAATAATTTTTGTTTGTTTGAATTTTAATGTTGCTCCTTAGTTTCAGTTGGATTTTTTTATCTAATTTCTTATCATTATTAAGCAATTCCAGGAAATCTGGGCCCACCTCCACTGAGAAATCCCCCTCTCCAGGGCAATTTCCTCTTGACACTTCAATCCCGGTGAAAGTTTACCCCGGACAATTATCTTTAACTATTCCACGTTGAAATTGAGACGGAAAAGAGAAAGCAAGACATTTAGAAAGAATTTTATATAGAAATTCTGGCAAATTTTAATTTCCCTTGACAAGATCACCCCCTGAAATCTTCTATCCCCATAGAAAATACCCCCGTGGAAAAATTCCAAGCAGAGATCCCCCCCCACACCTGAAAATGTATACATACTTCAAAATGGGCAATTTTATGACTTGCAGACCTTTCCCTTTGGGATTTTGGAGGTTATGTTATATCCAAAGGCATAGTTATGAGACCTTTCAAATATGATGAGAAAAATAGATATCTTAAAATTTTGATCGGACGATTTTGGGAAAATAGTGGTGGGGGAGGGATTATGTTTCCCTCCAATATTTTTGGTCACTTACAAAGGGCAATACAACTTTTAATTTCCTTTTTAATGAGCATTGTTGTGATATAAAAAAAATAATAAGCCAGATCACGGATGCGTGTTTTTTTTCTCTCTTTTTTTTCTTTTTTTTTTACCAGGGGCGATCGTATCGACCCAGTGGTCCTAGAATGTCGCAAGAGGGCTTATTCTAACGAAAATTAAAAGTTCTAGTTCCCTGTTTAAGTGCTAAAAAAATTGGAGGGCACCTAGGCCTCCTACCACACTCATTCTTTCAAAAATTCAACGGATAAAAATTTTGCGATAGCCATGTTGTTCAGCATAGTCAAAAAACATAAAAACTACGTCTGTGGGGGCAACTTACTCCCCCACAGTCCCTTGGGCTGGGGCTGCAAGTTACAAACTTTGACAAGTGTTTACATACAGTAATGGTAATTATGAAGTGTACAGATGTTTTCAGGGGGATTTTTTGGTTGGGGGGTTGATGGGAGGGAGCTACGTGGGAGGATCTTTCCTTGGAGGAATTTGACATTGGGGAAGAGAAAGTCCATGAGCGGGGCGCAGGATTTTATAGCATTATTTAAAAAACCAATGAAAAAATAAATATGAAAAAGTTTTTTTCAACTGAAAGTAAGGAGCAGCATTAAAGCTTAAGATGAACAGAAATTATTACACATATGAGAATTTCATCTCCTCGTAATTTCCTTGCTCTTTACGCTAAAGTGCTTTTAGTAATTTCAACTATTTATTTTACGGCCTTTGTGATTCTGGGGTCATTGTTAAGGAATTGGAACCAAATTTAAGCTTTAGCGTAAAGAGCAAGGTATTAACAAGGGGGCAAACCCCCTCATATACGTAATAAGAATATACGAATATAGAATTTCGTTACGTAGGCCAATTCGTAAGGTACGTAAATTTATACTAATGAAAACACTCATGAATAACTTCGAAGACCATTGAGTGCAAAAAGGTGAGTGCATGTGATTTTTGTTTTATTCAACAAACAGCAAGAAATCACTTCAATCATGACTTTCACCTTTCCAGAGAAAGATTACTTAAAAAGTTTTCAAAATTATCTGAAAATAAAGCCGTAATACCTTCGTCAACTCTTGGACCAGGTCTAATTAATTTTTCATCAAGGACCTTAACATTACAAGAAAAGTCCGTATTAGAAAAAGGTCCAAAATTTTGCTTTAAAACTAATAATATCCCAGTTGAAGAAATTATCTCTTCAATAGAAACATCTTCACCCAGAAACCTTATTCTAATCAAAAATGTGAGCCTAGTAAGAGCTTCTACAGTTAAAATCCTGTCGAAGTTTGTTTTAAAACCAGAAATCCCTGACAATTCTATCAAAGACATAAAGATTATTAACAACTTAAGAAGAGATGAATCTATTATTATTACAAAAGCAGACCAGAGTACCTCTTTAGAGGTAATGGATACCATGGACTACGATTCAAAATTAAACGCTTTACTGAAAGATGAAAAAACATGCAAAAAACTTTCTTTTGACCCGACAGACTTGTACGCAAAGAAGTTTAAGAACGAATTAAAGAGTTTGAAAGAAGAAGAGAATATTACATATCAGCTTTATTACAAACGCTTACCAAGAAATTCTTTGTGCCCTAAATTATGTGGACTTCCAAAGATACATAAGCCAAATCTGCCATTATGGCCATTTGTTGCAAGTACAAAGTCACCAACAAGTGCTCTGAGTAAGTGGTTAGTGTCATTATGTCGACACAAATTTTTCACATTAAGAATTCATCAGAACTTGTAAAAAAACTAAAAGAAGTGGCAATTTCTTCAAATTCTATAATCTCAAGTTTCGACATAGTATCAATGTATACGAGTATTGATGTAAAAGCTGCAGAAATTCTACTTGAAAGAAAGATACTAAGAAATCTTTAGACTTAAGACTTTAGACTTTAAGTGTTTATTAAGTCTTAAGACTTAATTAGTGGTGAAACAGTTGTGGAAGTCGGTGTAATTATGAATTTAGTTAGGTTGTGCAACACGTTCTCTTATTTTTTCAATTCAGAAAGGGGGTTTTCGAACATGTAAACGGTATACCCGTGGGGTCCCCTTTAAGTCCCTTGTTAGCAAATGGTTTTGTAGAAAATATTGAAACAATAGCGTTAGATTCATATTTTTTAAAACACAAATTTTGGGGGGGATATATGGATGACATAATTTCAGTATGGAATTATGGGGAGGAGAAATTAACAGGTTTTTTAGAACATCTTCATTTTTGAGGAGGTGATTTAAAATTTATAATAGAATTAGAAGAGGATAAGAAACTTCTATTTCTGGATGTTCTTCTTTTAAAAAATGAAAATAGTCTGGATTTTAAAATTTACAGAAAACCTACTAACGATAATAAATATTTGTCGTTCTTCTCTGGTCATGCTCGCCAAGTAAAATTTGGTTTAATTATATCCTGAACTGACCGTATTTTTAGAATTTGTTCTCCAAAATTCATTGAGGGGGAGTTATTTTTGTTAAAAGAAATTTTAATAAAAAACCATTATCCAGGCTGATTAATTGACCAGACTTTTTCGAAAAGACGAAAAAAAATTCTAGAATTTTCTAAAGATATTCTGGAAACAATAGAAAAGAAAGATATTTTTGTTCTTTACTGTATGTTCCAGGGCTGAGTGAAAAATTTAAAAGAATTTTACAGAATAATGGTTCAAAGGTAGCTTTAAGAGGTAGGAATACTTTGGCTAGTTTTTTAGATTCTGGAATGGATCGAACTTCCTTAGAGCAACAAAGTGGGGCTTATAAAATCCGATGTACTTGTGGAAGCTCTTATGTGGGACGTATTAACTAGAATTTAAAAATGATATTGCTACAACATCATAATTCTATTTCATCGTCCTCAAAGCAAAACTCCAAACCTGAAGATTTCAAGGCGGCTCTATCGGAAAATATTTATAATCATCTAAATCATTTTATTTTGTTTGAAAATGTTTCTTTGATTTCTAGGGATCCAAGGTTTAAAGCAAATTTTCAGGGAAATAATCGAAATTAAAAAAAAACTTATTCAAGAATAATTCCAAGAACAGGAATACAGGTGAATTTGGATTTAATACAATTTATGATAATTTGCTGAGGTCAAATAAAGTAAATCTCATTTCACCTAAGAGTTGTGACCTCTCTCCACCTGATATGTCAGACAAATCTAATGAACCGGAACCAAAAAGGTCAAGGTGATTTGCTTTGGCCGCAAAGGTCTTTGTTGTATTGAAAAAATAAGAGCAATAAATTATAGGTAATTAGTTTATTGTGTATAAATTTCGTTAGTTTTTATTGTTGTCTTTTAGTTTCACTGCTGATGATGAACACTGTATATGTGTTAGAAATATCCAGTCAAAAATTTTATATCTGTTCACTGTCGAATAAAAGGTTTCATCCCTATTTTGAACTGTTATACTTTTGAAAACGTTCGTAAAAAATCAAAAGTTCTAGTTACCTTTAAAGTAAAAGTAACAAAAAACACTGGAGGGCAACTAGGCCTCCGCCCCCACCCCTTTTTTCAAAATTGTCCAATCAAAACGAAGAGGAATCCTTTTAGCCAAAAAAATTGATATGTAACTTTCTTTTTCAAACAGTTCGTGGTAACGAACTGTGATAAGGAGTGACCCGGCTCAATAGTAACCGAAACTCTAAAAAACGGAATTTTGATACCAATATTTACATCAAAAGAATCGTATTTTTATGCTGATTGTACATATATAAGTTCCATTAAGTTCAGTCTCACACACCAAAAGTTAGCCTGACAAAATTTACCTTATATAAAAATAGGGTAAACATCCCCTAAAAGTCATAGAATCTTGACGAAAACTACGCTATCAGATTCATCATATCAGGAAAATCTACTGTAGAAGTTTCAGGCCTTATCTACAAAAATGTGGATTTTTTTATTTTTTTGCTAGAAGACATTTCAAGGATGCGTGTTTATTTGTTTTTTTATTTTTTCCCAGGGGTGATCGCATCGACCCAATGGTCCTAGATTGTCGTGAGAGGGCTCATTGAAAAGGAAATCAAAACCTCTAGTTCCCTAAGTTCTAGATCTAATTTCGTTATAATTATTCTTATGAGGTGAACCAAATCATGCATTAATTTTAACCAGAAATTAAATAAAAAAACGAGTTTTCTTAACTGCAAGTAAGGAGCAACATTAAAACTTAAAACGAACAGAAATGATTCCGTATATGAAAAGGGTTGTCCCCTCCTCAACGTCCCACTCTTTACGCTAAAGTTTGACTCTTTGTCACGGTTCTACTTTTTAAAACAATGAAAAACTTTTAAAACAATTTTATGCTCAATTAACCTAATTAATGCTCCACATTCAGATTCTAGAAAAATGCCTTTGGTTTCTTTCCTACTTACCTAAATTTTTAAGAATTTTTGTTTTTTTCGTAAATAGTCCAATTTTCGTCTGCTAGACTTGCCTTTTCCGTTTGCTTTTTTGATAATATTTTTTCTATCACAACTTGGGTTTACTCCAGGATTTACACCGCAAAGAATTTGGCGCGCCAACACCAGCAGCTAAGCGCCATCGGTAATTTCTAAAGCAAAATTGCTTTCTGAGATTACGGGGCAAAATCCACTATTTAATGGTGCATGCAAAAATTTTGGATACCCCTAAAAATATTTTGGAATTTAATCAGCTACTATGGACTTGACATTATCTTCTACTTGTTTCTGTCCTTTTCACTACATTACATAAAAAAACAGTTTTTTTTAACTGAAAGTAAGGAGCGACATTAAAACTTAAAACGAACAGAAATTACTCCGTATATGAAATGGGTTGTCCCCTCCGCAATCCCTCGCTCTTTACGCTAAAGCTTTTAATTGTTTTAAAAAGTAGAATTGTGGCAAAGCCAGCGTAAAGAGCGAGGGATTGCGGAGAGGACAACCCATTTCATATACGGAGTAATTTCTGTTCGTTTTAAGTTTTAATGTCGCTCCTTACTTTCAGTTAAAAAAACTAGTTTTTTTATGTAATTTCTGAACGTTTTTGAATTAATACAAGTTTGATTTTGGCTCTCCACACATAAATTATTAAAATGAAATTTGCATATTAATTCTTTTTTTGGCTTTTTTATCACACGATTTTAATAAATAAGGGATGGGGAAGGAGGCCTAGTTGCCATGCAATTTTTCGGTTCCATAAAAAGGCAAGTAAAAAATATACGTAACTTAAGAATTAACTTACGTAACAAACTTTTATATTCTTTAATTTTTATTATGTATATGATGGGGTTTGTACCCTCGTTAATACCTCGTTTTTTACACTAAATCGTAAGTTTTGTCCCAATTCTTTAAGAATGACCCCTGAATCAGAAAGGCCGTAGAATAAATAGTTGAAATTACTAAAAATACTATAGCATAAAGAGCGAGGTGTTTATCTCCTCCTAGATACCTCGCTCTTTATGCTAAAGTATTTTTAGAACGCCTCATATGCGTAATAATCTCTGTTCGTTTTAAGTTCCAGTGCTACTCTTTACTTTCAATTGAATAAACTTTTCCATGTTTATTTTTTTATTGTTTTTTTTTTATAGTAATTTTAGAAAATCCTGCGCCCTTTTCATTGAATTTCTGTTCCCCCATGACATATTTCTCCAAGGAAAGATCCTCCCACATAGCCCCCTCCCCTCAACCCCACCCTCAAAACCAAAAAAAAATCCCCTGAAAACGACTGTACACTTCCCAATAACCATTATTATATGTAAACACTGGTCGTAGTTTGTGAGTTGTAGCCCCTTCCCCAGGGACTGTGGAGGAGTAAGTCATTCCCAAAGACATAGTTATTATGGTTTTTGACTATATGGAACAAAATGGCTATCTCAAAATTTTGATCTGTTGACTTTGGAGAAAAAATGAGCGTGGGAGGGGGTCTAGGTGCCCTCCAATTTTTTTGGTCGCTTAAAAAGGGCACTAGAACTTTTCATTTCCGTTAGAATGAGCCCTCTTGCGACATTCTAGGACCACTTGGTCGATACGATGACCCCTGGGGAAAAGAAAAAGAACAAACAAACAAACAAATAAACACGCACCCGTGATTTGTCTTCTGGCAAAAAATACGAAATTCCACATTTTTGTAGATAGGAGCTTGAAAATTTTGCTATAGGGTTTTCTGATACGCCGAATACGATTGTGTGATTTTCGTTAAGATTATGTAACTTTTAGGGGGTGTTTTCCCCTATTTTCTAAAATAAGGCAAATTTTTTCAGGCTCGTAACTTTTGATGACAAAGACTAAATTTGATGAAACTTATATATTTAAAATCAGCATGAAAATTTGATTCTTTTGATGTATATTTTAGCATCAAAGTTCCGTTTTTAGAGTTTCGTTTACTATTGAGCCGGATCGCTCCCTTACTACAGTTCGTTACCACGAATATAGATTGCGAAATCTGTATCACTTTTTATTTTTGTTTTTTTAACAAGTTGCTTAGCTTTTTGAAATAATTTAAAAGTAGATTTAAACTAAAGTAGTGTTTCAACGTGCTAATAACGTTATTTAAAGAAGTAATATTCGAGAAATTTTGAAGAATTATGGCACTTTACTTAGTACTGAGCACAATTTTTAGAAAGCTGATTATCCTTTAAAGATTTAAAAGCTGTATCAAGTTTCAGCTGATATTTGGACTAGTGTAACATCTTCGTCCTTGGGTTAGGTTAATATGTCTTTCATGTCCCTGCTATAATGTATTCTATCTGAGATTATGCTGGAGCCAATACTTTCATATAAGATAAGATTTATTCATCATGAAATGCACATTATTACATTTTACTATTCCCCCAAAGGCTCTTTGGCCTCTCAAGAAGGGGAATAAATAAAAACAAAAAATATTCACTTACTCACAGAGAGAAGAGCAAAAAGGAGAAGAAAAGAAAATATAAATAAAATAAGACTATAGAAAACAAAGCTAAATAGATTGAATAGGCTAAATTCATTAATCAGATTTTTAAATTGAATAGACATATATATATCATGAAAAGAGAAATCACCAATGCAACAGCACAAACACACACAAAAAAAAAAAAAAAAAAAAAAAAAAAAAAAAAAAAAAAAAAAAAAAAAAAAAAAGAGAGACAGGAGGAGAAAAGGAAGACTGTTTTCCTAAATTAGTGATTAATATAGACCAGCACTTGAATGAGGCCTTAACCCTACTCATCCGTACAATCACATAGGTCAAACAGCATAGCCATACACAATCAACCATAAAGAATAATCCATGGACAGGCAGTCATGTCGTAAATAAGTATAAGTCGTCACTTACCAAACAATAGAAAAAATAATAAAGACAAATAATTCAGAGGCAACAACCCAACACAAGGGCTCATCAGGAGAATACACTGGCCCATAGGGTTTCGCCACTTTAAATTCTTTACCCAGCCAAGTGTTGTGGCTACCACAGAATATCCATGGCATCCCCGTGTCAGGTATCACCCCCAAAATACATGCCTATGAAAGAAAAAAAAACAACAGCAAATGTAAAACAACCAAGTAACACCAAAACAAACTTATCCTGTTAGTATGTCCCTCTTTTTAGCAACAATATGTAAACTAAATATAATAAATTTTACCAAATCACAAATATTAACACATTGCAAAAAACCTGAATGAACTAAACAATTATAGAATTCATCTTTACCATGTGGCTAATTTTTAAAAAAAATCCGCTAAATTAGAAACACAATTCAAAATAAATGGCTCTGCAACATCATTTCTCGAACCTCCGAAATTAGTTGAAAATTTCTTTAAGTATTTCTAGATAATTCTTTTGATATTTATTTAAAAGTTCGTTATAATGAAAACTAAATTTTTTAAAATTGCCTAGTTAATTTATTTGCAGAAAAACCTCTTGATATCAATTTTTGGCTTAAGATTTTACATCTATTTTTAAAATCAATATAATTACTACAAATCCTTGCATAACGAAGTAACTGTGAGAAAAACGCTCAATATGTGATATTTGAGTGTATATTACTTTCAGGGAATGGGAAACTAATCACTTCAAAATCAAAATCATCCGTTTTATTATACATTTTAAAACTTAATTTATTATTATCACAAATATTAATATTTAAATCTAAGAAATGATCTTCATGACCAGCGCCATGACTAGGTTCAAGAATAAACTCTGATGGATATATATTTTTAGAAATATCAATGAAATCCTTACAATTTAAGACCAAAATATCATCCAAATATCTTTTATTATTTGACAAAACATGTTTTAAATTATTTGGATTATTCTTATCCATCATATGTTTATATTCTAGTTGACTTAAAAACAAGTCAGCTATAAATTGGCTGGCATTCCCCCCCATGGGAATTCCCAATATATATATATATATATATATATATATATATATATATATATATATATATATATATATATATATATATATATATATATATATATATATATATATATATATATATATATATATGTATATATATATATATATATATATATATATATATATATATATATATATATATATATATATATATATATATATATATATATATATATATATATATATATATATATATATGTATATATATATATATATATGTATATATATATATATATATATATATATATGTGTGTGTATATATATATATATATATATATATATATATATATATATATATATATATATATACATATATATATATATATATATATATATATATATATATATATATATATATATATATATATATATATATATACTACTACTACTACTAATAACTCACTGCAGCACCAAGCCGCCTGAGGCCAACACAGCTACGCACGCTCCTCCTCCAACCTAATCTATTTAAAGCCTCCCTCTTTACACCCTCCCAGGAAGTTCCCATTTCCTTTAAATCCTTATTTATGACATCCTCCCAACCCAGACAAGGACGACCTGCTTTCCGTGTAGCCCCAGACGGTTGGCAAAAAAGGACAATCTTCGGTAATCTGTCATCCTTCATCCGTAGAACGTGGCCTAGCCATCTCAACCTTTCTTTCATTATAGCCCCAGAAAGCGGGATTGAACCACACTTTTCGTACAACCTACTGTTTGAAATACGGTCAGTCAGCCGGGTACCCAGAACAATCCGTAGGCAATTTCTCTGGAAAACATCTAGTAAATTTTCATCTGCTTTTCGGAGTGTCCATGCTTCAGAGCCATATTTGACCACTGTCATCACTGTAGCTTCCAATATTCTAATCTTGGTTTGTAGGCTTATCTTTCTATTCTTCCAAACTTTTTTTAACTGTGAAAAAACACCCTGAGCTTTAGCTATTCTACTTTTAACATCTTCACTGCTCCCACCATCTTTACTAATAATACTACCAAGGTAACTGAAGCTCCCAACCTGATCAATCTTTTCGTTACCTAAGGTCACCTGTTCATCTTCACTTATTCCTAACCTTAGTGACTTAGTCTTCTTAACATTAATTTTCAAGCCTATTTTAGCACCCTGAACTCGTAAAACCTCTAAAAATTCATTCATTTTGCTCACACTTTCATCTAATATGCTTAAATCATCAGCATAATCTAAGTCCAGGAGCGTTCTTCCTCCCCATTTGATTCCATGGTCTCCAATTGCCTTTCCTGTGCTCCTTAAGAGGAAGTCCATCAAAATGATCCATATAAAGGGGGATAGAACACAACCCTGCTTAACTCCTGATTTAATACAAAACCAGTTGCTAACCTCATTTCCTACCTTAACCGCAGCAGTATTATTCTCGTACATAGCGCAAATCACTTTAATGTATTTTTCTGGTATACCATATAACGATAAGACCTTTGTTAACGCTGTTCTATCAACAGAATCGAAAGCTTGCTCATAATCGATAAAACTAAGGACCAAAGGTGTTTGACAACGAAGGGACTTCTCAATTATTAACCTAAGAGTGAAAACATGGTCGACACATCCTCTACCTTTTCTAAAACCGCATTGTTCTTCCCTTAAAACTTTATCTACAGCATGTCTCAGTCTAAAAAGTATCATATTACTCAGTAATTTGCTACCTACAGAGACCAGACTAATGCCTCGATAATTCCGACATTCACTCTTGTCACCTTTCTTATACAGTGGTTTAATTAAGGTTTTCCTAAAATCATTGGGTACTTCCCCTTTTTCAAAAATCATGTTCACAATCTTCAGTAGCTTATTCCTAACCTCAGAGCCACCATATTTAAGGAACTCATTAATCATACTATCAGCACCTGGGGCCTTATTATTTTTTAATCCTTCTAGTACTGTCGCTAATTCTTCCTCACTAAACAAATCTTCCTTCACATCCAAGGTATCACAAACTTTTTCATTTTCATCTATATCTTTTCCTGCAACTTTATCTCGGTTTAGCACATAAACACATATAATATATATATATATATATATATATATATATATATATATATATATATATATATATATATATATATATATATATATATATATATATATATACAGGTTTAAGGCCTCATTCAAGTGCTGGTCTATAGTAATCACTAATTTAGGAAAACAGTCTTCCTTTTTTCCTTCTGTCTCCTTTTTTTATGTGTTTGTGCTGTTTCATTGGTGATTTCTCTTTTCATGATTTCTCTATATATATATATATATATATATATATATATATATATATATATATATATATATATATATATATATATATATATATATATATATATATATATGTATATATATATATATATATATATATATTTATATATATGTGATATATATATGTGATGTGTATGTATATGATATATATGTATGTATATATGTAGTATATATATGTAGATGTATATGTATGTGATATATATGTATATATATATATATATGTGTATATATATATATATATATATATATATATATATATATATATATATATATATATATATATATATATATATATATATGTATATATATGTATATATATATATATATATATATATATATATATATATATATATATATATATATATATATATATATATATATATATATATATATATATATATATATATATATATACATATATATATATATATATATATATATATATATATATAGATTGGACCTTGAAATTTTTTCTATAGGGTTCTCTGATACGCTAAATGCGATGTTGTGATTTTTGTTAAGATCCTATGACTTTTAGGGGGCGTTTCCTCCTATTTTCCAAAATAAGGCAAATTTTCTCAGGCTCGTAACTTTTGATGACAAACATTAAATTTGATGAAACTTATATATTTAAAATCAGCATAAAAATCCAATTCTTTTGATATATCTTTTAGCATCGAAGCTTCATTTTTTTAGAGTTTCCTTTACTATTGAGCCGGGTCGCTCCTTACTACAGTTCGTTACCACAAACTGTTTGATTTTATCTATTTATTTTTTAATTATATATATATATATATATATATAGATCACGGGTGCGTGTTTATTTGTTTGTTTTTTTGTTGTTGTTTTTTCCAGGAGTCATCGTATCGACCCTGTGGTCCTAGAGTGTTGCAAGACGGCTCATTCTAACGGAAATAAAAATGTTCTAGTGCCCGTTTTAAGTGACCAAAAAATCAGAGGGCTCTTAGGCCCCCTCCCACGCTCTTTTTTCCCAAAGTCAACGGATCAAAATTTTGAGATAACCATTTTGTTCCGCGTAGTCGAAAACTGTAATAACCATGTCTTTCGAGATGACTTACTCCCCCACAGTCCCTGGGGGAGGGGCTGCAAGTTACAAACTTTGACTAATGTTTACATACAGTAATGGTTATTGGGAAGTGTACCGACGTTTTCAGGTTTTTTTTGGTTTGGGTTTGGGGTCAAGGGGAGGGGGCTATTTGGGAGGATCTTTCCTTGGAGGAATATTTCATGGGGGAAGAGAAATTCAATGAAAACGGCGCAAGACTTTGTAGTATTAGTATTAAAAAAAACAATGAAAATATAAACATGAGAAAGTTTTTACAATTGAAAGTAAGGAGTAGCATTAAAACTTAAAACGAACAGAGATTATTACGCATATGAGGGGTTCTAAAAATACTTTAGCATAAAGAGCGAGGTATTTAGCAGAAGATAAATACTCCGCTCTTTATGCGAGACTCCTGCACATCTTCATTTTAATCAAATCAGTGTGACGTTTGAAAGACAAATTTTCATTAGCAAGAATGTCCAAAAATCGAACATATCGATTTCTAGATCTATAAATTATCCCATTTGGCTGATGAATTTCTGATAGCTGAGGATAAATCTGAGAAACATGCGAAAATAAAAATAAAACTGGAGTTAGAAAAACTTAGGGCAAGATAATTAGCATCAAGCCATAAAGTTACTCTCTCTTGTAAATTTTCCAAATTTAATCGAAGCTCATATTCACAATTTTCCGAAGTGCTAAGTGTGCTGTCATCAGCAGAACAAACAACAGCTAACAAACAAAATTTCGAATATGAAATTCCATCTAGGAATCTTTGTGTTTCAGAAATCGTTCTTAAAGAATTGAGAAAAAATGTCAAACTTAATGCGTAAGGAGTTCGATATTGAAGAGAGGGATAGCGACCCCTTACATATGGAGTAATCTGTATTGGTTTTAAGTTTTAATGTGGCCCCTTGCTTAATTGGCTTGGTACGATAACCCCTGGGAAATAAAAACAACAAATTAACGAATATCTGTGATATTTCTTCTGGCAAAATAAAAATCCAAATTTTGTCGACAGCAGCTTAAAAACCTCTACTGTAGATTTTCATGACCTGCAGAACATAATGGTGTGATTTTCATTAACATGCTTTGACTTTTCAGGAGTGTTTCTCCCTTTTTCGAAAGTTAAAAAGATTTTTTGAAGCTTTTTGCTTTTTGCGGGTATAATAACTTTAATATATTCATGCCGGTAAATAACTTTCTATATTCAGAATCATCAGAAAAATCAGATTCACTTGATATATTTGTAGAAATTGTGCTTTTTTAGATTTTCTGTTACAAGTGAGTGAGTTACTCCTCATTTACAGTTCGTTACCGCAAATTTTTCGAAATTTCTCTGTTTAGGATGAAAAAACAACCTACTGTCCAATAGTTCAGATTCTTTAGTATTATGAACTTTCTCGAATAACCTACATACTAAAGAGAGGGTATATATCAGTCTTTAATCATATACAGTTTTTTGCATTGTGTGAATAATCAACTAGACAGCCAAACATTTTAAGAATTCTCTTATGGCGAGAGAATGGCGGAATGAATTCTCTAGAATGACGGAAACATTTCTTCCGCCATTTTAAGAGATTTTCTACTAAAATCTCTGATGTCCATCATTCCATCATTCTTGTGTCCTCCTTTAAATAGAGGAATTATTCTAGTAGTTAGAAGTCACTCAGGATATATATGATTTACTTCGACATAATTCTTAACAGGCCTTGAGAAATTTGAATTATCACCCTTATCCTTAATTGTGGTAGTAGTAGTAGTAGTAGTAGTAGAAGTAGCAGCAGCAGCATTAGCAGTAGCAGTAGCAGTAGCAATAGTAGTAGTAGTAGTAGTAGTAGTAGTAGTAGAAGCAGTAGCAGCAGTAGAAGCCGTAGTTGTTCTTGTAACATTAGTAGTGGAATCAGATTCCATACAAAAGGTTTTCAGCTTTTCTTGTGGCGAAAATTGTCGCAGAGACCTCTTAGGAGGCCATTTCGTCTGAAAATTAGCGCTATAGTGCCTTATCTAAGAATAAAAATGATTGGAAGGCCACCAGCCCAATTCAACAGCCTTTTTGTTGTTCTCCTCTCCAGGAAATCCAAAAGAACTTTTAGGCAGCTATTTTGAATAGAATAGTTGAAATGTCCATTCATTATGCCAATAGGGATCACAATGCCCTCAAGGCTCTTGGGGCCTGGACTGTAAGCCATGAAAACTGCTCATTGTTTAAATATAGGTTTTGCTATTGGGAAAGGTAGCCTGTTTGATCTTGGGTGTCCAAATAGGCTAATGATATTAAGGTAGAGCTTTCGGATTTAAATTCCAAAATCATAGGTTTCATTTATTCTTTAATATTAATTTCTGGTCGGTTTGATTTTGAGTTATTATAGGTTCTAATTTCTTCGAATTTTAAGGTAACCATGTCCAGCACTTTTCTTTGAAAAGCTTCTTTTTCGGATTTTTTTTTTTAATTGACAGCTATAAATGAACAAATTCGACCGAATCTCATATGATTGCATTGACAACAAAATTTACTATCAAAGACTATTGTTGCCAGGACGTCAAAAAATACGCCAAAAAATATTGCTGCCAAAACATAACAATTTTCAGTGCTACTATCAGAAAAATTTTTGACTGCGCTTTTGAAGTGGCTACCGTCACGACACGCGCATGGCCCGTTTATTGAGATCCATGTTTATTAATAATAAAACAAAAAAAAACCTCTGATCGTTGGTAATATAGACTGGTCTCCACGTGGGTCTGTTGGATCTTTCCTTCGGATTCTTGATGAGGTTCTCGAACCAATTCATCAAGATTCATGTGAACTTGTCATTCTGGGCGACTGCAATATTAAGTTGTGTGACCAGAAGTCATCTTCTATTTACCTTGTTTTCCTTGCATGATTTTTCTGACTCCTTACCTAGGAGGCACCAGGGAGCTAGTTTTTCGTCTTTAGAATTTAATGATCAGCTTCTTAGATTCGCGTGGTATTTTTGAAAATTAATCTGATTTAGACTCACTTTTTTATTCTTTTTGTGGCTCTTTGAAAGAAATTATATTGGATACTCTTTATATAATTATAAAAAGCTATTCTCGTTTTATTTAAAGTGCAATTCTTTTTGATCCTTTATCTAAATATTACTCCATTGACTGCTTATTTTTAAAGGGTTAAAAGGTTTTATTTTTTTCAAAATAAAAAGTAAAGCTGGTCAAACAAAAATAAGACGGACACTCTTTCATGTTTATTTGAAAGTAGAAATTAACTAACAGTAAGTCCTTTTTCAGAGACTAGCATTGATATAGTTAAGTCATGAATGTCCTGCTTTGACAGTCTTTTCACGTTTGTAAGTTTACAACATTTTGTTTGTTACTGAAATCTTCTTTAGTTTTTCAAAGAAGTGTTTTCAGTCTTTTCCAAGAAATGGGTATATCTAGAAATGGGTATAAATGGGTATATCAATATTTATGTTTTGGGTTTTCTTTGCTTCTCCTTCTTCCCCTTTTCTTTATTCTTCATTTTAATAAATTTTGATGGGTGTTTCACCGCTGAAATCGAACACTGTGAGTGATATGGAAATATTTGATTTTCTTATCTTGGTTCTGTTGTATTTTACAAAACCCTTGGTCTTTTTCCAATTTTGTATATAATTAGAACTATTCTATTCAAATCAAATAAACTAGACTAAACTGACAAGTAAAGTGATAAGACTAGAAAATTAAGAAAAAGAAATTGGTACTATATCCTGATAAAGATTTAAATATTTATTTTTTAAAGGCATGTTATAAATTAAATTTATAAATATGAACACTAGATGAACTCCCATTCAACATAGTTTGCATGAACTATGACAGACAGTAGCAGTACATTATAAAACACGGGCTATAAGATCAAAACAGGCACTGATTGAGCTGATGTTGCTCTGAAGAACGAATTGGGTCTGGGGAAGACTAGCTCATTATCGGTGCTACGTGAAAATACAGCTCTTTTATTTCTAATAAAGTCATTCACAGCTAAGTTGCGTGCTTTTGCTGCTGCTACTGCAGCAAAATGTTCCAATTTTGCCGCCTTTACTTCGGGAGTATCTTCTACTGGTAGAGGTGATCCTGTTAAATCTGTGGCTATAAATGATGTATCTGCAGGGAAATTTTGGGAATCAGTATTAGCATTAGATATGAAGCTATTTCTTGTAAATATTTCATTGAAATTAGTGTTTAAACGTGGTGTAGCTTTTGACAAAACAGGGAAATGGGAAGCTTTTACCTCTTCAATTTCTTCTGAGTGTGGAAATGAAGAAAAAGTTCTTGAAACCGCAGGTCGTCTGAAAGAATTTCTTGGTCGCGTTGTCCTTGCCTTTGCAGCATTTATTGCTGCAATGTAGGCTGCTTTTGCTACTTTTACTTCTGGCAGGTTTTCCACAGAATGTTCAGAAGAAGGAAAATTATTTTTGAAGTTGTCTTCTTCAAATGATTTTTTCTGCGCTGCTCTATCACGAGCTGCCGCCACTGCAGCAAAGTGTTGTCTTTTAGCTTCCTTAACTTCAAGAGTGTCTTCAACCTGAAGCAAAATTTGGTCATTCGCATCGCTTACTGTGACAGAGTGCTGGGGCATATTATTATCTAATACTCGGAAGCCATTCGAATCTGCTACATAATTAACCTGTACATGATTACCATCGGGATCAACATAAGCATAGCTCCCTTTTACATTCCCCTGTGAATCTCGAAGAACAGAATGAGCCTGTCCTGGATGAGAATAACCAAAAGCTATTTGACCTGAGTTATCTTGGGCTTGATACTGTCTAGCAAGGTCTTCATCCGACGATGTTATGCTGTTTTGCCATTGATTTTCAGTCTGTGTCCATTTTGAAGTAGTACTTTTTGGTAGTCCAAAAGATAGTATTGAAAGAAGAATTACCTGAAACAAAGAAATTTAGTAATTTTGGGTTGTTGCGGCTTTATCATTCTGAGAATTTCCCTCCACTTAAGGCTGAAAAGGCATCTTTTTTGCCAATGAATTGGTGTTTATTAAGTTGCTGTAAGAAAGGCTATCACTTTTTTTTATTTTATCATATTCCAATTCGACCAGACTGAATAATGGGATGCAAGTTGCTAAACAGTTCTTTTATACAAAAAAGCACAATGGGTACACATGCTATACCAAATTTACCTCAACTTTATAGTTTATAGATGTGAAAATTGAACCCCATGCTGCTAGAATCTTAAAAGTTAATCTGAAAAACTAGCTTGAATCTGCAAAATAAATTATTCCTGCTTTTTGATTTTAGGATCCCCGCCTTTACATGCTGCTTCAACCATCTAGCATATAATAAATAATTTGTTAATAAGCAAACAATGGAAATTTTATAAACATCGAAGGGAGTCTACAGCAGGCGTACGGTGAGGCTTAACCTTAGACTTAACCTAAGGCTTAAGCTTAACCTCAGGCTTAACCTAAGTGACACTTAACCTTGAAGAAGAAGTCTTAAAAACACTGCACTTAGAATTACTGTAGTTGAAACAATATATTGGAATTTACTAAATTTTCTACCTGTTTTGACAAAACAATTTTTTTCGAATTGATTAGAATAAATAATAAAATAAATTTTAATTAATACAATTTTAACTACTCTTGTTTTGCAGCTGAAATTGCTGTATTTTTTTGGTTTTAACTTCAGTTTCCCAAGTATGTACCAAAGGCTACTGAATAATTCGAATGTAGCTAAGTCATACAGCATATATCTCATAGCTGCAAAAGATGACGAAAAAATAAATGAACACATTAAAATGAAAATTAATTATCTGTATATCCCGCATGTGCCCATTTCTGTATGACCTTTCTAGAGAGAAGAATCGAAAATTTGGCTGTGACCCAACTAGCAAATGGTCGCTTAAAATAGAAACGCTTGAACAGAAAGAGCTTGTAGAATGCAGAACTAGGTGAAATGAACCGAAAAATAAAAGGAACCGAAAAATAAAACGAAAAAGAAATGACCCACTGCTGATATCCCCTTTTTTATTTCTTATGATCTCATCTGGTAATCCCTAGAATCTTTTTTTTATTTAGTTTTGAGTTAAATTCCCAAAAAGGTACTATATGTACAACGAAACAATAAAATCAGAGCAGCTAAAAACAAACCAAAGCTTTTTTAATTTTTTGTACCCCCCCCCCTCAAAATAAAACACTCAAAGTGACAACAATATGAATCACATGTCTTTCCCTTCCTTTACAGGCCAAGCAGTCTTATGTGGGGTTAGTGTCATGAATTCATTGTATATTTAATTCATTATTAGAACTTTACAGAGTTACTTTTATGTTTTAGGATTCGATCCAATGGCAAGGGTTGGGAGTAAAAACCAAGGGGCCCATTTATCATCTGGGTTGTTTCCCGTACTGCGGAAACGACCCAAGCCGTACTGCGTGTTAGTGAAGAATCTTTTATGCTTATGGGTCTCAACGTGAGTTTCGTCACAGAGCAGTGTACTTTAAGTTTAGTTATTTCCTTTTTTTAATTAAACCCGATTGAACCTTGAACCTCCCCAAAGAGTGGTTTAATATTAAAAGAGCTATTTAATTGGAATTAAAGGTGATTTATGCCTCCGTTTTCAATTACCGTTTAAGGTTTCATTGGCGTTACTGTATCTTTGTGTTGCTGGATACTACATACACAGTAAACTTATCAAAGTACCTATCAAAATCTAGTAACTCTAACCTTACATTTGGATAAACTTGCGCAATAAAATTTATTTGAATAAAATATATTTGAGAAAAATGTATTTTTCAAAATCTAGGGGGAAAGAATTTATTTTCAAAGTCTCGGGGGGGGGGATTTAATTTTTTCAGTGATAATAGCAGAGCAGAGTATTTTCATTTAGCGTTACTTTATTGGCTTTACTGTTTATGTAGAATCTAAAAATAGTGGTGAGACGACGCAACCTCTAGTAAATTTTATATTTAAGTTTTCCTCCCATTCTGAACAAATAAACATTCAAATGGTGATAAATCCATTTATTTAGATAGCAAAAACAGGTACAAAAGTCTAAATATTTCGATCACGTATGTAGCGATCGTCATCAGTAGATATACTAAATTATTAAAATTGAAACTAACATATTTATACAAAACAAAATAATTTACTTTCAGATCATTCAAAAAATAATGAACTTCCGGATTATTCACAACATTTTTTTTCGGAGAGAGTTCAATGACAAAGTTCATTCAAAGTCTTGATGTAAATTATCTTCTTTAATCTTGCCTAAATGTATTTATAAGACAAATATGCCACCGGTTATTTAGGTGGCCTTTGGAAATATCAGGTGATTTAAATATATTTTAGATCTAAACCAAGATTCTTGCGAAGAATATATTGACTTTATTGGCCCGTATTGGCCAATATATTGACCCGTCTATATTGGCCCAAATTGGGCTACATTCTACTTTTAGCGGCATAAGTGACAGAAACCGGAACTTCACCATGGCACACTCTCTTTTGTTACTTAGAGAGGGCACTAATACATTGAATTTTATTCAACTTATTCCCCTCCAAAAACTCTTCAATCACTTGTTTGAGGTAATCTTACTGGGGAAAAGAATTAATAAAAAAAAACGCCTAGTCTATCCGTGTTGAAATTTCTTCAGAAAATACTCTTCGTTTTTTATATAGGAGCTCGAAACTTCCGTAAAAGCCTTTTTGAACATGCTGAATTTTATGGCATAATTTTCATTATAATTTTCAACCTTCCTTGTTGGGATATCTTATCCTTTTTCAAAAGTAGGTTAATTTTCTTGAATCATCAGAATTTCTGATAATGACCTTCGTAAAATCGCTGTAACCCTAATGAACCTTGAGGCATATAATGCTATGAAAAATCTTTTTTTTTAAAGCTCGAGCACTAGAGGCATCGGCCGCTTTTTACATACAGTTCATTGTCGTCTGATTGTACTATCCCAATCATTATTCTTAGTCAAAGAATGCCTTTTTCTAAATCTTTTTTTCGGCATGGAATGTCTGTCTATTCAATAGCATAAAATTGTGTTAATATTAGCCCAACCCAAGAATATTTAGATTAAATGCCTTTTAAAACCTTTTCACTTCTATCCTAGAAAACAACGCCTCATTAAAAAGTATCAAATAAATGTTTGACTATTTACTAATATTTTAGTAAAATCATTTTTATAATAACAATTCAATATTCAGTCCAACTTTTTAGTAAAAATATTGCTTAAATTGAAAGTGTAGTTATTCTTTCATTAATTAATATAAACTCGATTTGTCTCCTTTTTTACTTATTACAGTCTTCGCTGCTCCATCACAGGTGGTGATATGCCGCTAGTCCTTGTAGCTACCTCACTCTTATTTTTGAGCTATCTAGTATATCTCCTATTCAACACCTCCAGAAAACGATTTACATGATTACCTCTGCTGGGATGACATTCCACGGGACGATTATTATGCAGTGATCAGTTCTTATGAAGTCGAAAGTTTAATTCAAATAACTTACGAAAGTCTTCATTGGTCCTTATTTAGAGCATTAATATGAAATAAAGACTGTTTAAGACTAACTTGGATTCGGTAATGATCACCTTATATATTTGTTATTAGCTGAGTTCATAGATCTCTAAGGGTGTGGTCATTACAAAAGAAAGGGGTTTTTATTCTTAAGAAATCATGATTCTGCGACCATTCTATTTTTATTAAATTAGAATGGGTGCCCCCTTTTAGAGGAAGATTTGAGGTTTTAGTTGTACCTACCAGTATTTACGGAAACATGAATTAGCCAAATATTAATAAAATGAAACTTTAAGAAGTATTAATGCTAGATATAAGCTTTGTATAGAGGTTATCGAAATTCTATTCAATTAACTATTCTTAAGGATTTAGGAAAAGCTTTAAGCATAAGGAGCAGAGCGAAAAATTGATTGAAGAAAAAACGGGTTTAATTTCTATAAGGCAGTGAACAAAAATAAAATATATAAACTACACTTTAACTAAAAATAAAAATACTCCGAATATTTCGGCCCCACGTCCGGGAGCTTTTCTCAGCGGAAAAAAAGAAGAAAATTACAAACGACAATTTAATACTTTTTTTAAGACATCATAAATAAAATGCCACGACAAATAAAACACCACAAAAAAAATATAAACAATAAAATAAATAAGAAACAAACTCACATTATAAAACAAAACTCCTATATTTTTTTGTGGTTGTGCTTGCTGTAAATTTTTTTTGGGAAAAATTACCATGTGTAATTTTTTTTACTACACCTTGCTGTTCCCAACAAGCTACTACCTTTTTTGTAAGAGCTTTCAAAATAAATAAAAAAGTTTTTGCTACTCCCTCTAGAACAACTAAAGCTCCAGTTTCTTCGATAATCTTGTTTTCCAAGATTATCAAATTCTTATCAAGCAGCTATAAAACAAGTGCATTGACCAGACCACCCTCGTTGGGACTCAAACCCGCTATATGCTTCCCACTCTCCATGGAAGACCAAGGATCCATAAATAGTACTAAATTGTGTTTCATTTTTTTTTTTTTTTAACCTGACAATTCGGTTTTAATTTTTACCCAAGTCCCAAGTTTATCTTCCTCTGAATAATAAATTCTGAAGACCTTTAACTTCCTTGTTACAGTCTTCCTTCATTTAAACAGCCTTTCCATAAGAATTGATAATCAATTAGGTATCATAAAGAAGAATGTATTTAATCGTTGGCTTTGACTGTAAGACAATTAGTTTTTTTTTCAAAATAGCCCGCATGAGGATGGGAAAAGTCAAAAATGTCATTTTAGGTCAGACTATTTGGTATGGAATTATTTATACCAACCTTAGGGCAACATGTCCTTCTTGGGAAAAGATAAGATTCAATAAAGTTGTACCCTTTCTTCTTCTTCTTCTTTGAATTACGTCCAGGTAGGGTATTTTCTTTTTTTTTCTTATTCATGACATGTTTTATTTTTTACTTTCATTAAGCTTCTACTATATTTACTAAACTACCTTTACTTTTTGTTTTACTTTCTTTCAACAATTTCCTTTTTTGGCTCTCACATAGTTTGAGATTGGTAACTACAACCCGGCTCAATATTAACCGAACTCTAAAAAATTGAACTTCGAGACCAATAGTTACATCAAAAGAATTGCATTTTAATGCAGATTTTAAATATATAAGTTTTATCAAGGTTAGTCTTACCCATCAACAGTTACGAGCCTGAGAAAATTTGCCTCAGCTTAGAAAATAGGGGGAAACACTGAAAATAAGGGCAAAATAGGGGAGATATTTCTCTTTTAAAAAAATGAAAACCTAATTTTTCCTACATTTTTCAGATATTTTTCAGGCTGGTTGATTCCACTTGATCAGTCCAGTCAGTCAAATTTAATTTCTATTGCGCTTTTTTACATCAAACAAGGTAGCTATGCAGCATAAAAACTGAAGTTGGAGTATTATATGTATTCATGAGCCTCGTAAATTGATTTTACTCTTTTTGCTTTTTCCTTGATTAAACTATTTTGTAGGACAACTTAGAAACAGAGGATATAACTTCAAAATTAACATACTGCATATATGCTGAGGTCATACAAGGAGTATTTTTGAAGGATCGACAAGCCTTTGCTTTGATACTTCTGAGGAGGCTGCACCCAGAAATAATCAGTGAAGAGGTAAGCGCTATAATTCAGAAACAAATAAATCGCTGCAATAGGGCTCGCATAGTAGTTGAGATTATTAATGTTGCTAGTAATTATTACTGTTTGTAGAAATTACTTTTGAAAGTGTTGCACAGGGATATATGTAAAAAGAACTATCTGTTTAGTGAGTATAATCAAACTATGGATGATAATAGGCTAATTGTGAAGAGCAACATTCTTCAACCTCCAGCGGAAGGCATAAATGTAGGAATTAGACAGTTTTGACATGGGGGTATGAGTTGAAACTTTTCAATTCACCAAAACAGGTTTACTGCACAAAATTACTGGAACGCATGGAAAATCGTAATGATTTGGAATTTTCTTGGAATTGGGGGGTGGTCTGTGGAGGTCTTCCCTCTTCCACTATTTTACATGTCTGGTAATAAAATATGTAAAAACGTATATCTGTAAGAAATTATAATGAATTTTTTTCAGATATACGTTTTTTGGAATCTTTATGTGTAGTATTCAACATTTTAGGATTGCCTCACGAACACTCTAGCATGGGAAAACCTACAGAATTTTTTAAAGGAAAGAAATAGCCGTAATAAAAATATGTCATCAAACTTACGATGTATGTAAACCTTATTAGTAAATCTAACACGAGATATTTTCTGCGTGAGGTTTTTTTCTGTTTTTGTATATTTTTAATTAAATATTTTTTAGCTGACATCTGCTAAAGGCAAAAATAAATTTATTTCTGTTTAAATAAATATTTTGTTTATCTATATGAATTTGCGCTTATACTAAACTTTAGAATTTTTGTCTTTGGATTACCCAAAAAAAATTTTCCGCCAAAAAGAACGTTCTATTCGAACTATTCCCAATTGTCTCTAGGTCTATCTTGACTGTATTCAGGTTAGGTCATAGGTCTCAACCTATGCTCCCTTGTTATTTATTTATTCCTTTCTAATCCGTCAAACATTGCAAAAAGCTTACAGAGACGGAGTGTGCAATATAGAAAAAGATGAAAAAACGGATCATAACGTCTATCAAAACAATTAATAACATTTATCTATTAAACATTGAGCAACTTTCACTTGCATAGAACTTTAAACGCCACTGTATAAGAAAGGGGTGCCATGGACAAAAACTTATTTTGTGGCTTGGTTTCCAAATAAGTTTCTACATTACAATATCTAGGTCGGCTGTTTTATATTTGCCAATTAATGCTGGATTTCTGGTACGATAGGGTAAATTAAGCAGATATTTCGAAAATTTGAAATATACTGAACGGATTTCACGTTATGTGTTTGTGTGACAATCTTCCAAACTGGTGTTGCGCAAAGGACGTGTGGTTATTCTGTTGAATTGTACAGTTTAGTAAGGATCATTCGGTTAAAAAAAAAATTCCTTTCCAACAAGTGAAGCATATGACGCACCACACTTTTTTTTAAAGTGGGAAATCAGCAACAAACGATCCAAGAGTTCGTGGTAACTGTAAGTAAGGAGCGACCAGGCTCAAAAGTAGCCACTCTAAAAACAGAATTTTGATACCAATAGATACATGAAAAGCCTCAAATTTTTATGCTGATTTTAAATATATACGTTTCATCAAGTTTAGTCCTACCCATCAAAAGTTACGAGCCTGAGAAAAGTAGCCTTATTTTCATAGAAAGGGGGAAATTCCCCCTAAAAGGCAAAGAAACTTAATGAAAGTCACACCATTAGATTCGAAGTATCAGAAAATCCTACTGAAGAGGTTTCAAGCTCCTATCTGCACAAATGTGGAATCTTGCACTTTTTGCCAGAAGAAGGATCACGGATGCGTGTTTTTTTTCAAGTTGAGTAATCGTATCGACCCAGTGGTCCTAGAATTTCATGAGAGGGCTCACTCAGATGGAAATTAAAATTTATAGTGCAATTTTTAAGTGGCAAAAAAAAATTGGTTGGTAATTAGGCCTCTCACACTAATTTTTTCCCAAAAGCACCGGATCAAATTTTGAGATGTCCATTTTCTTCAGTATAGTCAAAATATCTAATAACTATGTCTTTGAGGAAGACTTAATCCCAAACAGTCCCAGGGGGAAGGGCTGCAAGTTGTGAACTTTGCCCACTGTTTACATATACCCTAGTATTTGTTATTTGGAAATATACAGACGTTTTCAGGGAGATTTTTCTGGGGGAGGGGAAAGGGTTACGTGGG
Source organism: Artemia franciscana (assembly GCF_032884065.1). Taxonomy (NCBI): domain Eukaryota; kingdom Metazoa; phylum Arthropoda; class Branchiopoda; order Anostraca; family Artemiidae; genus Artemia; species Artemia franciscana. Next base: position 49,330,545 of record NC_088870.1, read on the forward strand.
GGTATCTTTCCATGGAGGAATGTAAACAACAAAGAGAGATAAAACTCCACAAAAAAAAACTCAAACGAGGCTGCGGCCAGTAGAGAGAAAAGAGATGAAAGACTAAAATAACGCGGATATTTCGTCTGTATCCAAACTATGCGTCCTCAACGCACGATAAAAAGAAAAAACACTAAACTAAAAACAAATAAAACCACCACCAATAATATTAAATACAATTGTCGCCACTGGTCCACGTAGGGAAAAGAAGCTATTAGAATTACTTCAATGAGAACATCAAAGCAACTGAGGAAAAATTATGAAAATTGAAACTAAGTTTACTATTCTGTTGCGAAATAATCCTCTTGTTAACTAATATTGAAGCAACTCTTTTTGGTCTAGTAGGTAATCTTGTCCCCTGGTGATTGTGTAAAATTTTAATTCCCTTATTGATTATTGGTTCATTTTTCAAAAGACAATCATAAATTGGGTCAATATTTAAATTCCCCGTGTCTCTATTTATTGAAGGATTAGCAAACATATGTTTTTTAATTTCTATAGCCTCCCTCGCCCATTGAGAAAAACCCCTATCATTAGAAATAGCTATAGCCTCATCAAATTGTATAAAATGTTCAGGATGAAAGAATGTATGTTCAGCCAGAGTCGAAACAAAAGCTACAGGAGGCTTTCTTAATGGTAGAGTTTTTTCTATTGAGTTGCGATGTTCAATAAATCTTTCAATAAATTTTTGGTGAGTTCTACCAATATAAAACTTCCCACAAGAACACGGAATTTTATACACCCCACTAACTAAATCTCCCCGGGTTAAATCCTTCCCAGAATTAAGAAAACTACCTAATGGTCTCACTGATTGGAAACAAGTATCAATATTATGTTTACGCAAAATTCGCTTAAGCATCTCCTCCAAAGTAGGTACATAAGGCAAAGAAATGAAACTTTTCAGTATATTTAATTCTATACACTGTGTAACTACAATAACCCCATTGTTATTTTTAATGCGTCTATTTTCTAGTATTTTATCAATGACTTTAATCAGGTAACTATTACAAAACAAAATATCCCTCAAATACAACAATTCAGAACCTAAAAACTCCTGGGAAGAAATTCTGAAAACTTTATCCACTAGTGCAATCGCAACACCTCGTTTCACTGAAATAGGGTGGCACGAATGAAAGTTTAAATACCTATCACTGTGTGTAGGCTTTCTATATACTGAGAACAGTAAATGGAAATCACTTTTAATCCATAGGATATCAAGAAAAGGTAGTTTGTCTCCTCTATCCGTTCTATGAAGTGTCTACATGCTTTAAATCCTTTTGATGTTCTTTTTCATCCGAATCAAAAACATTCTGCTTCTCTTTTTGTCTCAGTTGGATTATTAAATAAAAAGTAAGTTTTTTTCAGCTGAAAGTAAGGAGCAGCATTAAAAATTAAAACGAACAGAAATTATTACGTTTATGAAGGGGTTGCCCTCTCCTCAACACCTCACTCTTTATGCTAAAGTTTTTTAGTACTTTCAAAAAGCTTCTTATTGTTTTAATTAACCAACCCTTGTGTTTCAGGAGTCGTTCTTAAGGAATTGGGACAAAATTCAGACTTTAGCGTAAATAGCGAGGTACTGAGGAGGGAGCAATCCCCATCATATACGCAATAAATTCTGCTCGTTGTAATGTTGCTCCTTACTTTCAGTTGAAAAAACTTTTTTTTATTTCATTTCTGGTAATTTTTTAAATAATATCAGGAAATCTGGCGCACCCTCAACGGATAAATCCTCTCCCAAGGAAATATCATCTAGACAGTTCGAGCCCGGTAAAAATTTACCCTGGACAATTACCGTTAACGATTTCATGCGTAGAATTGAGACGGAAAAGAGAAAGTAAGAAATATAAAAAGAATTTTGTACAGAAATTCTGGCAAATTCCCAAGTATTTCTCTGACAGGTTCACCCCCTGCAAACTTCTCTCTCCATAGAAAAATCCCCCGTAGAAAAACCCCCAGCAGAAATTTCGTTCCCCTCACCTGAAAATGTATACATACTTCCCAATAATAAATACTATGTGTAGACAATGGGCAAATTTTATAACTTAAAGACCTTTTCCCTGGATCTGTTGGGGGAGGGGTAATGTTATATCTAAAGGCATAGTTATTGGGCCTTTCAACTATGATGAACAAAATGGCTATTACAAGATTTTGATCAAATGAAAATGGGAAAAAGGGACAGGGGAGGGAGCCTAATTGCCCTCCAATATTTTTAGCAGTAGAACTTTTAATTTTCGTTTGAATGAGCCCCCTTTTGATATTCCAGGCCCACTGGGTCGACATGATCACCCCTTGGAAAAAAAAACAAATAAACACGCATCCATGATTTTTTTTTTCTGGCAAAAAATACAAAATTCCACATTTTGCTGATAGGAGCTTTGAACCTAGACAGTATAGTTTTCTGATACGCTGAGTCTGACGGTGTGATTTTTATTAAGATCCTATAACTTTAGGGGGTGTGTTCCCGCTTTTTTTTAATCAGGCAAATTGTTTCAGGCTCGTAGCCTTTCATGGGTAAAACCAAACTTAAAGAAACTTATACATTTGAAATCAGCATAATAAGTCATTTCTTCTGATACTACTACTACTACTACTACTACCACCAACAACTCACCGCAGCACCAATCTCAACCATCTCAACCTTTCTTTCATTATAACACTAGAAAGCGTGATTGAACCACACTTTCCATACAGCCCACAGTTTGAAATATGGTCAGTCAGTCGGGAACCCAGAACAATCCGTATGCAGTTTCCCTGGAAAACATATAGCAAATCTTCATCCGCTTTTAAGAGTGCCCATCCCTCAGAGCCATTTTTGACCGCTGTAATCACTGTAGCTTCCAATATTTTAATCTTGGATTGCAAACCTCTCTTCCTATTCTTCCATACTGTTTTTTAACTGTGAAAAAACACCCTGAGCATTGGCTATTCCACTTTTAGAACCTTAACTGCTCCCGCCGTCTTTACTAATAACGGTACCAAGGTAAGTGATGCTGTCCACCTGATCAATCGTTTCGTTACCCAACGTCACCTTTTCATCTTCACTTATTCCTAGTCTTAGTAACTTAGTCCTCTTAACATTTATTTTCAAGCGTGCTAAACTCCTGATTTAATACGAATCTAGCGGCTAGCCTCATTTCCTACCTTAACCACAGCAGTGTTATTCTCGTATATAGCACTAATCACTTTAATGTATTTGTCTGGTATACCATACAAGGATAAAACCTTTGGTAAAGCTCTTCTATCAATATAATCGAACGCTTGTTCATAATCTATAATTCTTTATGTGCTTTATTGGTATCATAACTCAGTGTTTAGAGTTTTGGTTACTGTTGAACCGGATCGCTCCTTACTTTACAGTTCGTTACCACGCAATGTTTCATCGAAAGGATACAATATAAATGCTTTGTCTGTATCCCCTAAGCTGCCCTATTTTACTAGTTTACCTATTCCAATTTAACATGTACTCACATTGTCCACTGTTAATGAATATAAACCATAGAATCATTTCCTATCAAACAGTTAATACGCTGTTTACGCTAAAGTTTATTACTACTTTAAAAAGTAGAGTTAAGAGAAAGAGTCAAACTTTAGCGTAAACAGAGGGGGTTAAGGAAGAAAAGTCTCTTTCATATACGGAGTAAGTTCTGTTCGATTTAAGTTTTAATGTCGCTCCTTACTTTCAGTTAAAAACACTTGTTTTTTCTTATTTAATCTCTACCTTAAGACAAAGCCCGGATGAGATGCAACTGCTCCGGTGAACATATAAACAATCTATATATATATATATATATATATATATATATATATATATATATATATATATATATATATATATATATATATATATATATATATATATATATACATATATATATATATATATATATATATATATATATATATATATATATATATATATATATATATATATATATATAAATGACATTAGATATTTTTATGGGTAGGCACGCGTGTGGCAGAGGAAAATAATTGGTATGGCTGTTATAATGCAAACGGTAAAGACAATATTTGCTTAAGAATAGAAAGAAAAACAAAGAATGAGTTTATTTGGACAATAAAGGTAAAAATCAGTTTTATCTGAACGATCCCATAACGTGATGACATTTGATTAGGACATTTGGCGCTTCGCAGTAAAATCGGGCTATCTAAAATTATCTTCCCGACCACAAACTCTTAACCATTCTGTTGCCCTGGAAAATCAAACGTAAAATTTAGCAGTTGAAATCTTTGAAATATATCGCTAAAAATGTATTATTCCTTGTAGCTCCACTTTAGAAGAAATTTTTTGGAATATTTTAGAAATTATGCCGGAAAAGGTCTAAGATTGTACAGACTCAGCAGTAAGAAATGTAATTTTACTTATTTGCTGGTAAACAAATTGAATGAATATTCTAGAACAGGACTTTCTAGCGGAAAGCCCCGTAAAATTTTGAATCTACCACTAAAATGAGTATTTGTATTTAAATTTGCCACGCATGCGTGTTTGCTAGAAAACAGAAAACTATTAATGGTACTTGTACGATATAGTCCCTACTGCTCAAGTTGTTCATCCATTGAGGCACTGAAAAACCGTTTTTTTCTTTAGTTTCTTTCATCTTAACATGAGACAAGACAAAGACAAGTGACAGAATAGATTGAAAATATACGATTTGCCTATATATTTGCATATTGGAGGGTGCGGGGTGAAGGGTTGGTAAAGTATGTGAACAATCTGAAATTAAAAAACAATTCTTACTTCATAATATACAGAATAATTGTATCTAACACATTCGGCGTGTAAACCCGCTATACTTTACCCCCCCCCCCTAATTTACAAATACATAGCCTAAATTTGTTGCTAAGGTATTATATTTTTATCATACTTCGGCATATTTCATTAGGATTGAGCGTCAGAGAACATGCTGCAGAACATGCTGAACGTGCTACATTTAACGTGTGTCGTTGATGATCTAAATGCCAAAGTTGGTACGGATCACCAGTACTGTCCAAAGGTGCTAAGCTGTCACGGTATTGGAGAAATAAACGAAAATAGTGCACTTCTTGTGGATATGCAACGAGTAACGATTCAATAATAGCCGGTACTTTGTTCAAGCACAAGCTAATTCAGAAATACACATAGATGTCTCCAGATGGTCGAACGAGAAATCAAATCGATCACTTCCTGATATCAAGACGTTCGAGAAGCAGCCTGCTTGATATTCGTGGCTTTTGAGGAGTGGACGTGAACTCAGATCACATGGTATCTGAAATGCGAGTTAAGCTGAAGGCTCAAAAAAAGAAATCCGAGAAGATTTCCAAACAATTTCATAGTGACAAGCTGAAGGATCGGAATACGCGCAGATATTTCTGTATATCTTTGCAAAACAGATTTGAAGCATTAAAAAAACTTGACGATGTCACAGATGTAGAACGTATCTGGACCTCAATCAAGAAAACGTAGCATGGGGTGGCGAAACAGATTCAACAACCATCAGACAACCATCAGATTCACATCAGACACAGTCAGACACAGTCACATTAGACCCCATCAGACACAGTCCAGCATGGTTTACAGACAATATGCACAGACTATATTCATACATACCTTAAACTCTGATCACAATGGCTGGTCGAAACAAAAGAAAGGGTCTCTTCTAAATTTCAATTGTGAGTTCTAGTACCCTTTTTTGGTGTTCGAGGTGTATTTGCTTATTGCGGGGGATAACACACCCCCTCCTTTCACATTTTTTTTGTTCATCTTTATACCATCGTGATAAATCAGGACTTAGAATTGGAAGTCAACGTAGTTGTCAGTACAGTTGACACTTATTTATAACTAAAAAAATATATTCAACTAAACGGCCAGTTCCCACCCTGACGATGGATGTATTGGGGGCACATGATGCGAATGGGTGATGGAAGGCTACCTCATGAAATATGGTGTTGGATAACCATCAACAACCATCAACAACCATCAGATTCAACAACAGAAATAAAGAAGAGTTGATACCTGATAACTGCTGGAAATATATAAGGGCACGAAAAGATACCAAAACAGCTATCCTGAGTTCATCGAGCCCTGATCAAAAAGAATATTTACAGCTCCGGTATAATGAGGAAGACAAAGCTGTCAAGCAAAGAGCAAGAAGAGACAAGAGAAAAATGATTGAGGAGAAAGCGGCATGTGCTGAAGAAGCTGCTAAAAAAGGGGACTTGAGCTAGATGTGATAGATGTGCGGATAACAATTTTAGGACCTGAGTTTGCGGAGATTGGAGAAAGTTTTGGTGTGTCAAGCTCTGTATAGGCTACCACTATTTTTAATAAACAATGGTAATTTTTTTTTTCTTCTGGAGCATTGATTTTGCTACACATTATAAAGGATTATTCCTTAAGTTATTCTCATATTGATAAATATAAGCCAAAATTTTAAGAACATAAAGAAATTGTTCCACAGGAATAGAAATTTTAATAAATAAACGCTCAAATTTCCGGGTCTGTTCCTCTGACCGATTTTCGGCAGGTGTCCCTAACTCAACCATCCTTCTGCATGCTGCTGTTTTGCAACCCTGCATTAGGTATTGGTGAATTTTTCAGGACAATACTGTCAACTGCACTCACCGATACAATAGCAAAATTAACATAGAAAATAACCAATCTCCTTTCGTCTTTTTCTTTTCCTCTACCTTTTTCTTGTCTATGTTCCACATTTTTTGTTTTCTGGGAAATAGTTTCCATGGAAGGGGGCGTTTCTGGAGTGATCAAGAGACCGTATAGAGATTAAAGTCTTATTCAAATGAAAGAATGCTAAGGAGAGTTTTTCAGGGTTAATCGTCCACAAGCAATTTTACAGGGAGGGGGATTCTTAGCGAGGATGGAAATATCTGGAGGGAATTTGACGGGGCGGGTGCACTTTACGTTGGATGAAATTTCCACGGAGGAGTCTTCCGTGAGGGGAAAGAGTATATTTAATAGAGGATGAGCAAGATTTACTGGCATTATTTGAAAAACGAACAGAAATCATGCCATATAATACAGGCTGCCCCCTCCTCAATACCTTACGATTTACGCTAAAGTTTGACTGTTTACTAAAATTGAAACATGGGTCCGTTTAATTAAAATAGGAAGCGTTTTTAAAATTACTAACATCTTTGGCGTAAAGAGCAAGGTATTGAGGAGGGGGCAACCCTTCATAACCGGAATAAATCTGCCAAAATTAATATACAAATTTTGTTTGAATTTTTCACGTACGGTAAAAGGGGCTGTCCCATCCTTGACGCCTCGCTCTTTACGCTTAAATTTTTATTGTTTTAAAAAGTACCGTTATGACGAAGAGTCGACCTCTTTTGTATACGGAATAGTTTCTGTTTGTTTTAAGTTTTAATGTCGCTCCTCACTTTCAGTTAATTTTTCTTTTATTTAATATGTGTATAAGATCAGTGGTAGATTTAGTCAGGCCGACTTACAGATACTGAGATTTTAAATAGACGTATGAATTCGAATGGTTAAGCAAATTTATATGGTATATTCTACGTGACATATCCTAATATATGGTTTAAAAAGATGAGTAAAAAAGTTAAAAATTAACACATTTAAAAATAACTCTAGGACCTCAATAACCCAAAAATAGCTGGTCCAGGGGTAACTGCTCCCCCCGCCACCTTCATGGGTCAATTTACCTCTGGTGGGCCAAATCAATGGAGATAAGAAACTGAATAGAAGTGAATTCTCGACATGAAGGTAACTTAAATCAAAAATACCAATTGCATCGATACCTAAAAATACAAGTACATCAACTGAATACATACAACTGAACAACTGAACAACAATACATACAACTGAAACGCTACCGAAAAATACAAGTGCATCGCTAGAGCTAAACAAATGCAAAGCAAGCTAACACTTAATTTAGTTCTAATTCATTAAAATCTTGACTTTAATTGGTTTCAATTTTGAATTTAATTTTCTGTATCCAATCTAAAGTTTTCTGATAGTAGATCAATCTTTCTGCTTTTAAGCTATTTTTCTTGGTTACAAAATAGTTGTAACATAGGTGAGTAAGCAATACATACCTTAGTTATTTTTTTCCCTACGGAAGTGTATCTATTGTGCACTTATTTAGGTTTTAATTTTTTGTCCAATGAAAATAAAGAATACCGAAACTACAAAAACCACGAATGCAACTATTTTTTCAACCATATTTAAATATGAGGTTTTTTTTTACTGGGTCGCACTAGATGGAATTGGGTTTTGTCTTTAACAATCTTGAATTCCCTCTATGACCAACTTCACATACCCTACCCTTGGCCTAAACCTTTTGTCTTTCTTTATTATCGTTTGCTTAGAGTCAAAGACAGTCGGTATGGTATATTGACAATAAAGTACTTCCATCTGTTTATTCAATTTATTTAGGTTTTATAAACGGTCATGACATTAGTATAAATTATCTTGGGTGTGGCCCTTCGTTAATAAAAAGAATAACAGGATATATTACTCGGTTCTGCTTAAAATTAGTAACAAAATAAATGTGTGGTATTACTCTAAGTTCATAAGATAGTAATTTTTTAAGTTAATTATCTGGTTGGCAGGAATTACTTATCTCAGGGAGCTATAAGTTTTTTACAAGAAAGGTTGTTTTATAAGTTGTTAATTAAAATTAGGTGTTTTCTTTATTTGGACATGCTATTAAGAGCCTGAAAAACTAGTCTATTAAAGGAAATAGGACATCATAGGAGGGGGTAGATTTTGGAGCCTTGAATCAGGGGTGGCTCAAAGGGGGTTAGGGGAGGGGGTGTTACTCACCTCCTCCCCCTTGTTTTTGAAGTCATATAAGTCGTTTATTTTGACCTCATTAAGGTTCCAGGTGCTCAATTCTGAGACAGTCTAAGTTGTATTTCCTTATCCTGGAAACACTTTTGCATTTTCACACTTCTCGGTAAAGAAATGGCTGATCTTGACTAAATTCAGCTTAAATTGTAAAAGTCAAATACCAAATTCGCTTGTAAATAGAATAAAGTCATTTTATTTTATCGTTTAACTTTGATTTTCTAATGCCGTTTTTCAATAGAGTCGCTCAAATCAAACAAGGTTTAAAGGAACTGGACTGGTTGCAACTCATGCCTTAGAATCCTGCTTATGCTTGCGTGTGATTTGTTTTTGTCTGGTCGTTCACATCAAGCCCCTACTTCTTGTGAGTCATTTAAGTCGTCTATTTTGGCCTTGTCCAGTTCCCAGGTGCTCAGTTCAGTCAGAGACAGGCTACGTTATGTTTTCCTTCTACTGAAAAGACTTCGGGGTTTTCAGACTTCTCAGTAGAGAAATGGTTGATTTTAAGCCTTGCTCAGCTTCAGTCGTGTATACTGAAAGCTGGTTTTGCATGTAAATGTGATAGAATCGTTTTATTTTATCGTTTAATTCTTCTTTGAAATAATCTCAGGTTTAAACCGAGTTGTTTGAATTAAACGAGGTTTAAAGGTACTGGTCTTGTAGCCTAGCAACTGGCCTTTTGCCTAGCAACTTAGCACTTAGCCTAGCAACTTTGACTATGAGTGAAAAGAAGGCCAGAAATTTCTCAACAAAATGGAAAATTAATTAAAATTCAAAGAAAAGAAGTCCCAGGAGACCCTTTTGAAGCGATTGTATACAGGGTAATGAAAAATGCTTGATTACAATACGAGGCTGAGAGGGATACAATCCTTGAGAACGAAAAGCAAGACTTGAACCCAGAATTTTTCCGTTAGGATATGAGTGCTTTTGAGCACTCTGTGATTGCTCATTCAAGTCGGGAGGTAAGTTTTTGCCTGGGACGAAAGTAATAAGCAACGTTAAAACTTCTAATGAACAGAAGTTAAATAAGAAGGAATTCCAAATTTGTGCCTCTGTCTGTTTAGAGTAGTTTTGGTGTCGCTCCATCGATTAACACGGATTACGAGAATGAGTCAAATATAGGACAAAATATCTCCGATCAAAGACCCAACAAGTTTTTTTTTTTACATGTTCTACTAAGCTTGAATGCATTATATTATTAGCGGTTGGTTCCAATAGCATTGTCAAGAATGTCTGGGAACATTTTTCGTTGAATACAAGAGATATCTTAGTGGCAATACAATGTTTATCATCTTATGTGTTTGATTTATGTAAACAGTCGATTTAACTGAAGAACTTCTTAATATTTCAACAATTAGTGGAGTTGTTGTCGAAAGTTTCAGTGACGATTTTGAAAGTATAGTTCACAAGGGTCCTGGAGTAAGGAAGCCGATCTCTAGCGAATATAAAAGAAAGTACCTTATTTCATATGGTCTTAATCCACCAAATCTGATCGCCTCCCAGTTGATCCTTCAATATAAAAAATTAAACAGCGGTGTTTTCTTTCGGGAGGGTGGGCAACCCTTCATGACCCTTCACAACCCTTCACCACAAAACAGTGGTGTTTTCTTTCGGGATGGTATGAGGATTAACATTTCTTAGAATATAATATCAAGAAAGATGCTTCGTTCCGTTTCCTGTGTTTCCTTTTCTCCAGTATTTTCAGGAGCGACCAATTTAAATAAGTTTAAGTGGAAGTCGGTTTTCAGGAATGGCAGAAAATGAAGAGTAAAGAAAAGGCGAAGAAAGGAAAACAGGCAAGTCATTTCTCTTCGGAGGCACAAAAAGTAAATAACAGCAATCATGGGGATTTCTTACTTAATAAAAGCACTCGAACTAGGTTTCGCAGCAAGCACAGTGAGGAGAGACACACACAAAAAAAATTTTATTTTTGTTTCGACGCTGCAGAGACCCTAAAGAGGATTGGCTTTCGGACAACCTAATAACAAAATGGCTACTTTGTTAAAATTGTCCAACTTCTAGCGAGAAATAGGACAGCTTTTGAAACACGATGTAAACCATATAAATTTACCTATTTACCCTTAATTCCTCAGAACGAGACCATTGACTTTCTTTCAGGAGAAGTCAGGGAAAAGTTCCTTGATGAAGTTCCTTGAAGGGGATGGCAGAAAGTACATTAGGAACATTGTCAAGGAGAGGAATTCCTCTGGATAAACTAGCTTTCCAGTCTTATGACTATGTAAGTGCAACGTCTGGTTAATTTAATGGAACTCAGCAGAAAATATATGAAATTCTCGATCGTCGTGTGCCCGCATTCTCCGACAGGCCCACAGACTAAATATTACTATAGAACAAATAACAATCCATCTCTTTGGATGGTTCAGCTTTTCAACGTCCTTAACAAAACATACGTGTTCTTCTTTTCAACTACAAAGCATTTTGCCACCCTTAAAGGAAAAATCTCATTCGATTGAAAACAGGTTTAATCTCTAAAACTTATCATGGGCCTGGTAAAGTACAAGGGTTGAAACCATACACACAGTAGTTACTTAATTCGAAGTAAGGGTTTCAGCCATTTGCGAAACAAAACAGAACACCGATGTGAAGTCGAAGGCACAAGCTAGCAACCCTTTAAAAAGGATTCTTAACTTCTAATTCATCGCTTGCCTCACCTTTATGAAAAAAATCATGTACAAGATCAGGATTGCAGCAAAAAACCTTGAAGAAGAGGAGAGCAACATCATTGACGCAATCGAGATGCTTTTCTAAAGAATATCGGAGGATGTATTGAACAATTTCATTGACATTTCAAAAGTGTTTGCCAGAATGAGAGGAGCCGATCCAGAGGCAGATTTTGTCAGAAATCATCGTCAGCGACTTGATTCATCTCCTCTCGACAGTTGAAATCAGAATCAAGCCGAGACCTCAAGGTATTAGTTCTATAGACAACATTAAGAATCCTGCTCGAAAAGTTGACTACAATAATGGGAGATAATCTCAGAGCATGCCTTGTCAATTTTTAGCCGTTTTGATCCTAACTTTAACCTCCTTTAAAAAAAGGGTTTCAGTTGCAGATATTGAGGTAGCAAAAACGTTTTTTCAATCCAAGAAAGACATATAGATTCTACTGCTTTTCAAGTGGAGCTTGAAGTTCTTTTTTAGTTTTGCCACGGCACTACTTGCTTCAGAGAAGTCCTAGGGGAAGGAAGTGCCCGGCGCCACCAGCTTAAGCAAGCCAATCGCCTTTGCAAATGGGCTGTGACAGCACCTATTGTAGCTGCTACTGCCGAAAGAGCATTTAGCAAGCTCAAGTTTGTTAAGAATTTGCTGAGAACTGCCAATGTTGATTTTTGACTAGATTCCTTATGTTTTTGGCGATTTAGAAAGACCTCACCGATGTTATTTACTTAAACAAGATTGTCCAGCGGTGGTCCACTTTGAAGAACAGGCGAATACAAAAAATAGCCATCCTTAATTACGCATGATATATTCCATTTAAGCTTCTTGTTTGTCTCCGTTGACAAGTATAAATGATAGAAGGTTACTAGTAATAAATTTTCACGAGTCGTACATCGTGACCTAGGAGTCGTTTAAACGAGGAGAAATCACCCCTTTGGCCTTGATCCTTCAAGCCCCCCCTGCTTTGAATAGATCGGAGTGGGGGAGGACAAAGCGGAGTTGCGTTCGCCTCAGGCGCTGCAGTAGGTTGTTAGTAGTAGTAGCAGTAGTAGTAGTAAATATTTTCCTCGTATTGCAGAAAACAAAGATTGAAAGAGAACAGTATGGGTGGGGGAGTGGAAGTAAGACTTTCTCATCCTTGCTCATTTAGGTGCTCCAAAGGAATGTTTCTGCAGAAGACTGACGTGATAAAATGTACCTTTTTAGTTCTTACTGCTTCGAAAATTACAGACTTAATATAGTTTTTTTTTTCTGAAGATTAATGTTGTCGGTTAGAGCTTTTTGAAAGGCGACCGGTAAATAAAACACTTGGATTCACCAACTGGCTGTATTTTTGGTGGTGGGTCAGGGGAAAAGTAGCCACCTTTATTTATATGATAATTTATTTCTATTTCAAGTTTTACGCAGTCTTTTACTATCGTGTAAAAGAAGATGTTTTGTTTATTCTGTTTCTTTAATACCGCAAGAAAGACAGGCTATGAAAAAAAAGTTGCTAAAAATGTGCCATATAATACCTTCTGATCTATTACAATGGAAATTTGCCTGCTCAATGTTAAACTCCTTTTTTTTATTTTTGAATATATTGATTAATTATAACAGGAAGCTATTGAAATAGCAAACAGTCATGGACAACAAAAATCTCCTATCTTTATTTTTCAAATAGTTCAAGAGAAAAGATAAGCTTTAAGTGGCCCTCACATGTGTGTTCAGTTAGATCTGCGTTTCCTGAAGCGTCTAGCCAGACGACAATATTCAGGCATTTCTCGTTGACCTGTAAATGGTCTAGAATTTTAATTCTATCTCTAATGTTCCAAATTCCAACAATCAAGAAGTTTCTTTCATCATTATAATTGTTATTGGCTTTTTTTTTATTGGCTAAAAAAAATCTCAACTTTAGATTTCACCTTTTTCGTTAGTCCTTAGGACTCTATTGCAAACGTAGGGAAATGACCCAGAAGAAAACCACACACAATATCGGGAACGTCATGGACCGTCATATCACTCTCCATTCGTATCATTATCTCTATCAACAATTGAGAATGACATCATTTTTATAAAATCCTGAAAAAGGCTTAGGCCAGCTTTACCTCTCACTTAGACTATCTGTCTTGGCTTTGTCTCCAATTGGCCAATGGCTTGACGGCAGCTTGATTTTAATTCAAATATCAACGGAGACAAAATACAATAAAGCTGCCATCAAACCATTGGCCAATTGGAGAAAAAACCAAGACAGATTACAAGCACATTACAGGGCATGCATGTTTAGGCATGGGCTTCATGCTAGACCTTTTTGTGAACGCTACTTAACAAAACTGAAATACAACACTCAAGATTACAAGTGTTTTATAGTTTAATAGCTTTGGGCTTCCAATGTCCATGACAATAGTCCTTTTACCAGCACAAATAACTTGAAATCGATTATAGAAGGTATAGAAAAAGAATATCTTTTAGAGAAGTTTTGTCAATTAACTTGTCATTTAGTATCTCTACTCCCCTTTATGAATGGCTCCAGTCTACAGTCTATACATCTAATCTACAATCTAGAGCCAGATTTAAGAAAAGGCTCGTTGCTTTATTGTAAACACTGTATTTTTGTAGGGGCTCTAGCCCTACAAAATTAGCACTAGCCAATGCAGAATGATCATCTCTTTGCATCTTGACAGCGAGTACAGAAAATGATAGTCCGTTTTGCGCCTCATTCTTGGCGACGGCTCAGTTTACAAAACACGGTGAAATAACATCGTTAATTACGAAGATTTACTGCCCACAAACGAACATGTTACCATTAGAGAAATACTGGTCTTCGATTGAGGTCTTTGGTTCCAAGTGTCTTTTCAAATGGATTGAAAACAATATTAGAAAGCGCCATATGGTAGACAATTTGTCACAATAAGCGTAGGCCTTGACTTCCATCGCAGGGAAACAGAAATTTCCCAGAGAAACCTTTCTCAATCAAGCCCAATTCACAGGTAATCCCCAAAACTTTCAAAGCGTCCCTTTGAGGGTCGTAACCCAGCGGTAGTGAGCAATTGATGCACAACAAATAGAATTTCAACTTGTTACACTGTTTTGTTTTAGGACTGGAAGATTTTGACATCCAAAACTTCGCATGTGGATCCGGATGGGCTTAACGATGCGTCTAGAATAAATAAAGACACATTTTCTATGCTAAAAGTAAGTCGACTTTTTAGTTTTTATTTCAAATTGGTGCACCAATTGGTTTTGTCTCAATCCATTTGGTCCCATTTGGCTCAAAATGGTTCCATTTCAATTAGATCTAAAAGAGCTCAACAGTATATATTCGACATTTCAGTATTAAATGTAATTCATTTATTACCATACTGAAAAAACGTGGTGGATAGAATAAATAAAAAATTTTAACAGTTTTTTTGAAATTTCGGTTTTCTTTCTATTTTCACTGTGATTATAGAACCCAAAAGATAGCTGTAGCTGAATACTCGCGAAGCAATATTTTCATTTAGTGCTTTACGGACAAAATGGAAAGCTAATTAACCAATAAAAGTAGCACAAAACTGGTTTTTCAGTGTACTACGGCCTAGTAAGGAAACTAATTCTATTGGCTGTTAGAAATCCGAAACTTTTTCCAGTAAAGATATGGAAATTCGGAGAAAAAAGTTATAAGCTCAAAAGCGATTGTCCGAAGTCGACGCAAAAATGAGCAATATCCCGACTCAACTCTAAAATGGGCTAAATCCTGATTTGATACAAAAAGTAGCTAGGCTAGTTGGGGTGTTTTTGGGTGCAAAAGCAAGCTAAGTCCATGAACACCTCATTTTTAAGCATTGAAAAATGTGACTAATAAGGTATTTTGTTATATTTAAAAGGAAGTTTAAATATCGCTTTCTAATTGTTTGGCATAACAACTGTTTATGTAAAGCTAGCAAAAATACCATATATTCTTTTCTGAAAAAGGGCATGCTTAGCCAATGCAGTAAAATTTAGCTGTGTACTTAAATTATAATTAACACTTATCATTATCCAAAGTATATTCTGAAATCAGATAAAACGATTTGGCTACTAGTTGAGTGCAGTTCTAATATGCGTTTCTGGACCTCCCATCCAAGGCCGAAGACCCCGGATACTAATACGGAAGTATATTTCTAAGCTTATATTAGCCCTGCTACTACTATGGTATGAAACTAAAAACTGATTAATAAGTATAGCATCACATATATTATTATTAATTGTTAATAAGTATTAATTACATTATTATCAATGTTATACTGTTGATAAAAATAGCATTGCACACCCAGAAATTCGATTTTCAAAACTTTCTGAGAAAAACATAGCAGGAAAATCGAGGGTTACCTGTGGTTCAGTATTCTTGTTTGAATTTTAATTGAGCTATGCATTTCTTTCTCTCGTAATAGGCTAAACTCAAATGTTGCTGTGGCTGTTTTGCTAACGCAAATGCTATTGTATTTGTTTTTTCACTTATTGCTTCGTTCGTTTAATGATACTTACACGCTATGCCACAGAACCATTAACGCTAGCGTAACTTAAAACTTTACGTTACGTTATGTAATTTTACGGAGCAGACTTTGCCAATGACGTAGGCTGTGACTTAATCGCTACTAAGAATTTGAAGTTACGTAAGTTAATGCTGTGAAATGGAAAAGTGAATACAGAAGCAACAGCATGGAATTTATGGACGAGCAATTGATGAATTTCTAAATGAGGTTCATAAACTTTCCCTAGAAAACCTTTCACGCAAAGCTTGAATCTTTATCTCCATTCTACGTTTTGAGAAGTTTCCTCACGATAGTTATGATGATTTTAGACGATGATTATGATGGTTTTATAACTTTTTACGTTACCTTAATGGGAAAGGAACTCGTGGATCCAGGAGGCTCTGGGGATCTCCCCTAAGATTTTTCCGGCACCTTCGTTCCTCGTCTTTTTTGTTTTTCTCTCATTTTTAGAATACATTTGTGAATTTGGTCAATTATTAGCGCCCTTATCACATTAGTTCCCCCAAGATTTTTATTATTCATTATTTATTATTTTATTATTTGTTTTAATTATTCATGTGCGATGGGCCAAAATCAAAACTTGCATTAATTCAAAAACGTTCAGAAATTAAATAAAAAAAACAGGTTTTTCTTACTGCAAGTAAGGAGCGACATTAAAACTTAACACGAACAGAAACTATTCCGTATATGAAAACGGTTGTGCCCTCGTCAGCGCCTCACTCTTTACGCTAAAGTTTTTATTATTTTAAAAAGTAGAGTTGTGAGAAAGAGTCAAACTTCAGCGTAATGAGCGGGACGTTGAGGAGGGGACAACCCTTTTCATATACAGAATGATTTCTATTCGTTTTAAGTTTTAATGTCGCTCCTTTCTTGCAGTTAAAAGAAACTTGTTTCCTTTTTATTTAATAAACAAAGTGATACATTAGTAACTCTACTTAGCTATTTTTAACTGTCGGATATTCTAATTTAGTTAACAGAAGTTTTTTGATAAAGTCGCCGACACAACACCACCCTCATGGTGTTGGGATAGCTCAGGGCAGTGGCAAAGAAGGGTTTTCCCAAAACAGATCTTGTTAGAATAAATTTCTTTTTCTATATTTTTCACAAACAATATACCTGCTAAGGCATTTAATGGCTGCTAGGGGAAAACCACACCAAGACCCTTTTCTTATAGTGTTACAGGAATTATTGGCAACAAATCATTGAAATCTCTATGTTTTGGGTAGAAGGGTTATGGAGCCGCTATTCCATCCCCCATCCTGAGTTAGTACTTAATGCTAAGAAAAATTTTGTTTTCCTGGAATATTGTTCTAAAAATAAACCAGACAAATTGTTTTCTTAAAATATCTGCACCAAAGGAGGGGAAAGAATTCAAGCTAATAGACAACTCAGGATTTACATCTCATTCTGCTACTATTGCTAACAGCTCCTTGCAACACCAAGACACCCGAGGTTAACGAAGACGCATAAGGTCTGACTCAATATGTTCAAAGCTAAACTTATTACCCCTATCTATGAAGGTTCCATTTCCTTTATATCCTAAGGCATTTCACATCTCTATAATATCCACCATTTTTACTAATAATACTACACATGTATGTGATTATTACTATTTTGTGTATTTTGCCAGCACCGAATTTGTGTAGCTAGAATACCATCTATCCCTATTTTTATCAAACTGGGCATTGACATCTCCTAATCGCAAAACTAGTTTTATCTGGGATCCTGTAATTTAGTTGACTGAATGTAAAATTGGCCTGAGCCACAACTGTGTTGGTCGGTCAGTTGGTTTACAGGGGCATATATCTCAATGACACACACCTTGCACGTATTGATCATGAACTGAGTAATTAAGATTGAATTGAATTGAATTTATTTATAACCCGTTATAATACACATGAAAAACGGAGTAAAATGTGAATAAAAGAAAAGAGGAAAAAGAAAATGAAATAAAAAAACTACACAAGAAACTTTTCAACACTTCACCTTACTTAAAAATAATTAAAACATACAAAAGCAAAACATTCATTGAAACAAAATAGCTCTCCATGGGTACCGACCAATTCTACTATTATAAGCTTCTATGCTTTTTCTGATAGAAGCATTCGGGTCTATGATGCCGTATCTTTTAATGACCCAGGAGTTGCTTGACCATGGTGGAAGGGCAAGCAGGTATTTGGCATACCGGAAATAGATTCGCCGAAGCTCCTTCGTCTCGGTTATCTCAAACGTACGCCAAAAAGGTGCAAGGTATAAGAAGTTCGGGAGTGCAGAAGCATTGTAGAGTTTCGCTAGCAGTTTACGGTTGAGTCGAAGTTTGTTTGCTACCAAACTTCCGTATCCAGCTACTGTTCGACGTTGGAAATGAAGGATCAAGAGCCTTCTTGTTGCTTTGAGAGTGTCACCGATAGGAAGCCCTAAATATTTCATTTGTGATTTTGGGGAAACTGGCGCGCCGTCGAGATTAATAGTAAATCCTACTCGAGTTTCAACCTAGTTGAACAGAACCACGTCCGATTTTTCTCTATTGAATGTAAGGTTAATCTTAGCATATTCTTTACTTAAAATAGCAAAATTTCTTTCGAACGACTGTACTGTTCGACTAGGGTTAAAAATATCATCTGCCTAAGCGATAAGTGACACATCAATCCCTTTTAAAATACACGAAGGAACTGCGCTGGATTGGGCGTTCAGGATACAGTTATTAAAGGCAACTGGAGAGGTAAGGGCACCCTGTCTGACACCTTGACAGACTGGAATAACGAAACGTGTTATGGTCTCATCAGGTAGTCTGATAACAACAGCAAGATGGTTATACATATCATATAAAGCACGAATGGCAGACGTGTCAACTCCCCGTTTATATAGCTCAAGGAGAATTTGTGCGTGAATCAGAGAGTCAAAAGCATGGCTTACATCATGACTCCCTAGGACGAGCGAATCACCAGAATTATCAGCATCTATAAGTATTTACGATAGTGCAGTAAGCGCGTGGGCACACCCTAGGCCTTTTTGGAAGCCAAACTGATATGGCGGCATGTAGCATTTATTTGTAAGTTCTGGCATTACGAGTGTTTCAAAAATCTTGCAGAAAGTAGTAGCAACTGTAATAGGGTGATATGAAGAACACTCATTCAGCGATTTATTTTTTTTGGAACAGGAGTAAGACGACCAGAAGAGAACGAGGTTGGAACTATTCCAGTTGTGAACACCATTTGGAACATGAGATCAAGGTGACAAAGTAATAGGGGACTTCCAAGAAGAATGTGTTTAGCACAAATATTATCTGTACCCCTCGAAAAAGGTTTCCTAATTTTTTGCGCAGAATTCATAATATCAGACAGTGAAACAATAAACGTGGGTGCAGTATTTTTTGACAGTATCCAATTGACATCATATTTAAGGGGATATTCTACTTTGGAATCAGGTTCTGAAAACTCTTTCAAAAAATGCTGTTGCCAGGCCTCAGTAGAGATATGAGCTGACGGAGCGTTTCTTTCACTCTGGTTTGCGGGTCAACCTTTTCCACAGAAGCGTCGGATTACTCATTATCTTTTCTGAAAAATCAGAACGAATAGATGCTCTATGTTTTTGCCGTTCTTTGGAAAAATGGCGCTTTGTGGAAATCCGTATTTGGTTCACTATGTCGTTCTTGGGTCTCCCGCATTCTATCCATATGCCTAGCCAAAATTTGGCCTTCTGGCAGGCTTCAACAAGGGATGGGTTCCCAGACCAGCCCTTAACTTGTGACCCAGCGCGGACTCTGGATCGAGGGACAAAGTGTGATTCCGCTTGTAGTAGTGCATGCGAAATAAGTGACGAGTACATATTTAGTTTTAGACGAATTTCAGAGGTGGGAATAGGTACTGATGTTTGGAGCAAGTCAAAAGGTATTTTTATCTTCGAAAGTAGATTATCAAGCCAGTACTGATACTGAGTCAAATCGGTTTTACTCCATTCAATCATTGTTGTCCATTTTGAAGGTCGATTTGCGCGCATTCGATAAAATGGTGCACTGATTTGGAACAATAGCCGTAAATGGTCAGAAGCAAAAAATTCACGGAGCACATTTACTGTTAATGAGCTACTAAAAATACTACTAGACACAAGGACATGATCAAGGTTAGAAACTGATCCGGTAGGGTGGATATACGTAAAGTCACCCGCTTTCGGTACAAGAGCACTTTCATGTGGAATCAGACTAAGCAGAAGAGCTGAACGCGAGCTTTCACTTTTGGATATATCACAATTAAAGTCCCCCAATAAAATCCAATGGAGATGAATACATTTCCCCAGTTATTTGTAGGCTAGAGCAAACTTCATTTCGGAGCAATCGTCTCTGTAGTCGGTGGGCAGGTACACATTTATTATAACAGTCTCGCCAACTCTAACTGCTAAGAAATGGTTGGAACTAGCGAACAATTCGGAGTTGATATGCCCACTTATTAGCGTGGCAAGTCCACCCGAGGGGCGCCCTCGTTTCTTAGGTTTTTTCGCTGGTACAAAATGGACCATGTGTGAGGGTAAGGCATTGAATATATTTCTACTGTCGTTAGACAGAAAGTGTTCTTGGAGACAAATAATTTCTTCGGTGAGACAGAGCTGTTCAAGCACGGTAATTTTGGTACTAAGACTACCATTCATATTCCAGAAGACGAAACGCTTGTCAATATAAAATTCATTCATTTTGGGCGTTTGAGGTCATTAACTTCGCTGACTTGTTAGATGGGCAGCTAGCGTGGTAGCATGTGTTTCGGGTGCTTGTACAGCTTTGGCACCGCATCGCATTCTGGCAGGGATTTTCTTTCGTTGCACCATGGTTATTTTGAGCACAATGAGCACAATTCGATACGTTTTTGCACTGGGCCGCTATGTGGCCAGATTCATGGCAGTTGTAGCAACGTTTCGGAAGAAAGACGAATTCTTGAATTCTAAAACTTTCAAAGCCCACTTTCATTGACAGTTTTGTGGCAGTATTAAGGGATTCACGACTTGGAAAATAAAGCTTGAATGTGCGTGATTTTCCACATTGTTCGGCTTTCTCACATCCAGAAACTGGACTTCAAATTACCTCTGCGTCAAGGGGTTCCGGAATCCCTTTAATCAGTCCTATGTACTATGGGGTTTTTACTTTGGCATCGGATTCTGAATTTTTATTTTTATCGCTAGTGCTATTTTTTCCGCCGTAGCCTTGTGAGCTACAGCCATGCGCCAACCGTTCCTTCCAGGCCTTAGTTCAACTTTGGTGGCGTCTAGAGCTTCGCCACATGCAGATTCGATAAATTTCTTTCGTTCCAGTGGTGTTTTCAAGGGTGGAGGGTTTTTTACAACGACGGAGTATGATAGCTTTTGCGGAGCGTAAAGTTCACTAGTGGGGCTGGTATGGGTAGAAACGTGGAACTCACCTTTGTTAATACGTTCCATAAAGCCGTCAAAACGACGACACATGTCGTTTACTTTAGTAGTTATACATGCATTTATCTCCTCCATACAAGCCGGGACTTCTGTAGGTTCAAAAATAACGAAGGTAGGCAAGGCACAGTTTTCCTTTACTGACTTGACAAAGAATTTGGCTATATCCAAAACATTTTCATCATCTTTCAGCGACTTGCGAAAGGGGTCCGGTAGACCAGATTTTAACAGCAACAGTTCTTTTGCACTTAGAATGTCATCTCTACTGAAAAATTCCACAGCACGGCTTACAATCAGCTGGTGTTTTATGCCACCGAGCATTGACCTCGACACAAAGTTCAATACCGCATTCCAAACGATATTATTTTTATCCATTTTCGCTGCTAATCAGGCCGCAGTAACCAGTCCGAAAATCAGTGCAGGGGCGAGCCAAGCTCGTAATCAAATGTCAATTAATTCAGAATAAATTATCTCACAGGGATGATTCACAATGAATGAAGGAACCTAGGAACAAGGGAAGTGTAAGGACCCCCTCAACTATTCCCCGCAATTTACGGGTAACTTAATACCGGCGGGTACAATATGTCGCTTGCGGGAGGCTCCTTCCCCTCTTCTGCTTGTTCCCAGTACGCTTCTTAATTATATGAAATCAAAAATTACCTATGGTCACTGAAATAATCCGAGTTTAAACCACTGAATTAATGCAGGTTTAAAATAAAAAAAAATATATTCACTCTGAATCTAGGTCAAGTTGAGCCATAGCAAATATTATGAAATAGCAACTGAATTACCTGCGGTCACTGAATTAATTCAAGTTCACAGCTCTTATATTTTCAGTATCTTTCCAACCCAGGTAAGACTTATAAGTTCCCTTTTTGAGTACGAGCCTACTCCCAACATATGCACCCCGTTCCTTTCTACTTGAATTCCACACTCCTTAATTTCATGTTTCCTAGCTCTGGGTTTCTGAAATTCCTGACAAGTTCAGTTCAAGTAGGCTAAATTCGTCAGTCAAATGTCAGCATGATTGTTGTTTTTTAACGTTATAACGTTTAAAGTTGCAATTTTTCTATAAATAAATCACAAAGGATCCAACCTCTGCCGTCCAGGGAATAACACTTTTTCTCAGTCTACAGATAGTCCTTAAGCTAGCTTAAAACCGGACAGAAATAGGTTCCTGGGATCCTCTGTTGAATGGAGGCTTTGTGCAATCTTGGTCACCACATGGTTTTCCACTTTTGGCAATGTTCTTCTATGAACAAGAGATGGCATCCTGCACAAGTATTCTCAAGCCTATCACCTCTAATTCATTAGACATTCATGCCTGAAAATATTAAACTACAATTTGGAGGCAACCCATAACGGATAGCATAGCTAGGAAGAGGTTACTTGGCCAAAAAAATCCCACCAAAACAAACAAATCCAAAATATTAATCTATGAACCGAAATCCAATGCAATGATGTGTCGCTTACTAAGGTACAATTGCCCCGAGGGACACCACTCCTCGAGGTCATCTTGCCGTACTGTTTGCAGTCAGGGTTCTGGGTAAACAAAATAAAAGCGAAAGGTCAACCCTGACACCACTATGAGTCCACCTAAGTTTTCATTCCGGGGATAGAGACAAAGGAAGGAGCTTATACCCTGTAAGTATTTAAGGTTTTTACGGAAGGGGTGGCCGTATAGACTTTAGAGGAGTAAAGTTTTGAGATAGTCGTTTTTTTCAAAATAGTCGAGAAATCATATAACAATACCCATGGGGTTAAACGAATTTTGAAATAGCCATTTTGTTCAAAATAGTCCAAATGTCAAATAACTATCGTCTTAGGTTTTATAACCTTCCCCTAGCCCTCAGGGCAACGGCTAGAATTTATGCAAGCTGTCAAATTTTAACATAAAAGGCTTTGAGAAGGAGTGGCTGCGTGTACTTTAGAGGGGGCTTATTCGACTGGAGATTGAAGGCTTTAGTTTTTATAAGAGTCAAAACTGATCAAAGGGCTATAAATCCCCATCCGCCCCGTTTTCCCCGAATATATCCGATCAAAATATGAGATAGCTATACATTTTGTTCAAAATAGTCCAAAGGCCAATTAACGTTTGTTATGGAGCTGAAATCCCCCCCTACACCCAGATGTAAGGATTGTAAGTCATTCCATGTTGCTTATTATTACTTTGATAATTTGTTTACTTCGATACCTTGATCTACTTATTTATGGGGCAACTTTTATTCACGGGCCAAGGCCTGTAAGCTATGCAAATTGCTTATAGTTATTAAGTAAAAAATAAGTTTTGTTTTAACTGAAAGTAAGGAGGCACATTGAAACGTAAAACGAACAGAAATCATTTCGTATATGAAAGGTGATGTCCCCTCCTGAAGGCCCCACTCTTTATGCTAAAGTTTTTTATTGTTTTGAAAAGTTGAATTGGGAAAAAGAGTCAAACTTTAGCGTATACAACGAGGCGTTGAGGAGGGGACAGCTTCTTTCATATACGGAATAATTTCTCTTCGTTTTAAGTTTTAATGTGGCTCCTTATTTCACCTAAAAAAAGAACTTGTTTTTTATTTAATTTCTGAACTTTTTTGAATTAAGGTAGGTTTTGAATTTGGCTCACCGTACATGGTCAATTAAAACAAAATTGCATATTAATTATACTTTTTTTTACTAATAATACCCTTATAATGACCTAAGTTTGATTTTTGTTCCAGTTATTTAAGAATGACTCCTGAATCACAAAGGCTATTTAATTAGAAAAATAACCTCTTTTAAAAGTTAAAAAACTTTAGCACAAGTGCGAGCTATTAAGCAGAGGCAACCTCCCTCATATACGTGGTTGAGTCTGTTCGTTTTAAGTTTTAATGTTACTCCTTACTTTCAGTTGAAATACTTGTTTGTTTTGTTTTGTTGTTTTTTTTCAGCATCATAGGCTGATTTTTCTTAATGTACCTATTAATATCAAATTTTTTTTTAGACTTTTGGTTACTGTTTGATAATTTGTTGACTTTGATGCTTTATTTACCTTTATGGTTGCTTACTTTAATGTTGAAAAAAATTTTAATGAGAAATGTTGAAAAATACGAAATGTGGCAATCAAAAATTAGCAGAAACTAATTTAAAAAAAAAACTTTCTGAAAGAACGTTCTTCAAAGAAATTGAACTTAAGATCAACAGAAACAAAAGCCTATAATAGTTCAAACTTAAAACGACCAGAAATTACTACTAAAGAATGAGTGAAACCCAAAACGAACAGAAATTACATAAACAATTATAAAAACAAACATACAATAGGTACTAATATGAATATATAAATAAATCTTAAAACGAATAAAATTTAAATTGAATATACAAATTAAGCTGAAATGAGCAAAAATCACTACAAACAAAAGTATGGGTACACCCTCCTTCTCTAACTGTAAAAGTCTAAGATCAACTACGTCATTTGTGCTTTACTGCGTGACTCTGACTTCAAAAAAATTTGAAATTTCCACCTTCCTACTAAAATATATCTATGAAGCGGGTATGTTCAATTGGGGGTTTGCATATTTTTGGGTCCTCCTTGCCCTTGGGGTCGCTTGGATCCGACAACCCAATTTTTTAAATCCTTGTACTATCCTAGTTAAAATTATGATCTTAAAATAATGATTTCACGTCACATGGGGCTGCAGTGACAAAAAGGGTTGCGGTTGGATTCTCTTAATGGCTAAAAAACTTTTCACTTACGATTGAATTAGCCCTTTTTCGCCTTTCTACTGTCATTTCCATACAGATGTGGTCGAGAAAAAGAAAAATAAATTACGGAAACGCATAACATTTTACTAAGGTGATGCTGATGCCAGGAATTTTATCATTTGACGGGTTAGTGTAGTGATTTTGCAACCTAATGTATGTTAGTGACTAGTGCAGAAAGGTCTAGTTGACCCTTTTTTCTTTAGGTTGATGGAATACTCATTAGCGCTCACAACTGGAGCCGAGGTGCATCCAAATGTGAAGTCAAGGGGTGTAAAAAAAATTATATCTTCTCCTCCTCCTCAATGGGATATTTTTGCAAGCTTGCATCTTGAAAAATATCTATAGATGCAAAGTAGATTTAGAATTCACTGGCAAATCGAATCTGTTTTTCAAAACTAGATGTGTATGGGGTAAAATTCTTTCTTCTTTTTTAAGGAAATTTTAAAATCCAGGGAAGAAATAGAAAATTATAAAAAAATTAATATTGATCGTGAAATTGTGAGAGACTCAAGCCAGGAGACCACTTGCGTAGAGGCCCGTTGAATCACCCCAGGTTCTTCATATTGATCTTAACCACCAAGTCCTTAATATTGGATTATTATCATGTTGATTGGGTGTGTAGCTAAAAACCTGGAGTTGTTAATTCCAACTACTGGATTTTTATATTTTCTTAATCTTAACAGCGAACTTAAAATGATATTAACAAACAGAAACAGTAAACTGACTACTCTCTTTTTATATATAATTTTTATTTTATTTTAGGCGAAGAGACCCTCACTATTCGCTTCTTTGAATACGTCCAACAAGGACCTTTGGAAAAATCCTAAGAAGATACCAATTGAGATGCTGGCCAGATTGGATCTTGTTGACAAGTTAGTCGTATCAAAATTACTAGGATCTGATCATTTTAGGCAATTTCTCGATGAATTCCTTACAAAGAGTTTGGGTATGTATATTTTTTCCCCTTTTAAGAAATTAAACATAAAATACCTGAAAACGGCCCAAACAGAAAACAACAAAAGAGAATTAAGAAAAAGACAAAACCAAATAAGGGGGATTTTCAGCTAGTGAATAAAACAAAAAGATAAAGCAGATGTTTCGGCAAAGATTTCCAATAAGCTCTCCTCAGTGGAAAAGGAAATAACTAGAATAAAACAGCTGGAGAAAAATGACCAAATACTATCAAACATGACCAAGATTTTCCTTTTTTTCATTTTTGTCATACATCATGTATAGCCATTGTGTCTTACTAAGTATTTTTAAAAGTGGCCAAACACTGAAAAAAAAATAGGCAATTTAGTATTAGTCAATAATTAGACATCTTAGGCAGTTTAGTTTTGTTCCACCTGCTGAATTTTGACGTCAGTCTTATGACCTTTCAAACAATACTTCATTCATGGATATATTCAAAAATAACTCATTCGTAAACTTCAGATACTGTTTATTACTTCTGTATGAATATTCGTTTATTAAGCATTTGAATGCTCAAAATTCAGTTTGGGAGAGGGTCTTACTTCTTTCCGGTGAGGGTGTCATTAAAAAGCTCGTTCAACAGCCTCAGTACTGTCACGATATAATGTTCTTTTGGCATTGTTTACATTTATATACATTCTAAGCCCCTTAGCCCCTTGATTTCAGTATCTCATATTTACAAGAATAGGTAAATGGAGTTATCAAAGAAAAAATCAAATTGTTGATGATATTGAACGGTTAAAATGCCAATTATAATGCCATGGTGAACAGGGAAAAATCTAGAAGTACCCTATGAAACCAGCACTGTTTAAGATTCTTAAACACAAAAAATTCCCAGTTTTTTAGATTAGGGTGCGAATGCTGACATGTTCAGTCCCTAAGCATAGGTTATATGTAGCCCATACAAAATTAAAACCTTTTAAAGGTGACGATTTGAAAATTTCAATTGGAAACTGGAACAGCAATTATAACTGGACATAATTGCAATTCAACTTCTAATAGAGTGGTCAAAAACATTTTCTTGAGGGTGGAGTGTGTTCCAAGATTCAAAAAGTAACTTCTTGAGCAAGATTGTCATGACTTTCTTAGGGGGTTATTGCGAACAATTTTGAGCACAGGCACGAGTATGGAAGAGGGAGTACGTCCAAGGCAAATATTTCAGGTTCACAGATATCCAATTATTTTGGTCTATTTTCATGTATTTTGTCATTCATTTATAAGCAAACAGACAGGGTCCTGGCTGTTTGCCTTGACATTTCTATGCTCGAGTGTTTTTGCCGCCCCGTACTCATACCATAGGAGAGAAGGTTAACTTTAAGAAAATAATCTTCATAACGACTATTTCCAATTTATTGCAAAATAATACCAGTTATGGTAATAATTTGAGATTTAAATATTTGTACGTTGGGGGTATTGGGTAAATTAGCTAAACCAACAAGATATTGAAAATAAGATTAATACACTAGTAGATAACAATACATAAATACAAGTACACACTAGACATTATTTTGTATGTAGGACTTCTTATTATCAAATCCCATTGATAAACCCTTCCTCCTTTCTTTTTTTCGTGCAAAGGTGTCTATGATGTCATCCTACGTCGGCCTTCTCTTGAGTCGGCCTTTTTCAATAGTGAGCAGGGATAATGATGTCTATCTCTAATGGCTAATTGAAGGTCTAAAGTAGTTCTTCAACCAAGAAAGAGTGGAGAAGGATCTTTCCCCAGTATAGCTTGTGGCAGGCACACTAAAAAACATTCTTGAGGCAACTATCAATGTTTGGTTAGATGTAAATTGCATCAAAATGACGCAAAATATTGTAACGTCAGTTAGAGTCATTGGCATTTTGCTCCAAGAAGGGTTTCAAATGTAAAAATTCGTCTACAATCAAAAGCTTCAAGATCGTCGGGATAAAAAATCAATAGCTCACGTGCATGCTTCGTGATTTCTGAGGCGTAATTTCCGTGGCAGCAGAGTCCACATAGCGCTTCGACGATAAATCACAATCGTCCACTTTTTGTTAAGAAGTAGTGTTAGTTAGCAGGAATAGTGATATCTATCTGAAATGATTAATTGAAGGTCTAACATAGTTCTTCAACCGAAAAAGAGTGGAGAAGGATCTTTCTCCTGTATAGTTTGTAGCAGGCACACTAAAAACCATTCCTAAGGCAAATATCAATGATTGGTTAGATTTCAATTGCATCAAGATGACGCAAAATATTGTAGCGTCAGTTAGAGTCATTTTTCTTTGGTATTTTGCTCCAAGAAGGGGTTTCAGATGTAAACGCTCATCTACAATCAAAAGCTTTAAGATTGTTGGGATAAAAGCTCAATAGCTCACGTGCATGCTTCGTGATGTCTGAGGCGTGATTTCGGCGGCAGCAGAGTGCACCTGGTGCTTCTAGGATAAATCACATCCGTCCCCTTTTTGTTAAGAAAAAAATTGTTCAGTGATAATTTATTACGCCTCGTTGCATGGTGCGCCCCAATGTCCGGGTCTAGTGGTTCTATTGGTAAATCCAGACCTGCAAACAGCAATCAACACCGCACCTATATGAAATTGTAAAAGAGAAGTTTTCCTGGCAAGAAAGGAAAGGGTAACAATAAAGCAAAAAATCGCCCTACCTTAATCATCTTAACGCATTTGAGAGCATTAAAGTTCTCCGGGCTTAGAGTGCCCTTTAAACCTCCTATGGAGAGTATTTTAGTCTGTCCATTTCGTTGTTCACCTCTAGACATTGTTGATGACTCACGTCCGATAAGAAGCAGCAGTAAAACACTTTCCATAATCCTGCTGGGGTTTTATAAGAGTCTTATACAGTCTTATAAACACTATTGCCTTTCAGCTGTTGGTTGTCAGTTTCTACAGTTTTGCTTATCTGCTTTTGCGATTCAACGTAGCAACGTTGACGAAAATGTGGTATTGTCCAAAAAATTTTGCCCTATGACAATTATTTTGAAAAAAACATCGTGAAAAATCACTGTTTCAGGAGGCAGATAAGTGCTATTTTGATGCCCTTGGGACTTTAAAAATTGTCACAATATCATTTAAATTCTTCAGCGATAAGAGAAAAATATGAATATTCAAAATAATTTTTTAATTATTTTAATTTACTATTTAGAGAAAATTATAGAGTTATTTTATATGCAGCAGCTTAAAGTATTTCAGCTTTTTAAAAAATACTTCAGTTAGTGGCCGATTATTTGCAAAATTCAACACTTGCAAGTTCAGTTAAGTTACTTTCCAATTTAATAAAATAGTATGAATAAAGTTAGTCCAGATATTGTTGTATTAGTAAAATCCAGTTATTATAAATAAGGCCAACTTTAGTATAGACAAGACCATACACCATCATTTTGATGATCACCAAAGATTCAAATTACATTCGGGGAATATACACAGAAGGATATTGTTTGTGGTAGGGAAGTTTTAACCTTTTGTCAGTTAAATGAACGATCGTTGCACAAATTCAGTTGTATGGAATGCAAGCTCAATAAATTTTGGTTATGGCGAAAAAAGTTTTGCAAAAGAAGCTTATTTTAAATACAGTGGATTTGAGTATAGCCTTTGTAGCCCATAAGAAATAACAATAAAATGAAGTCATATTACAAACGTTGAAAAATATTTACCACATTCTAATACTATAGGTTTCAAACCTAATAATATAGGTTCGTTTATAGACAGCATATTGGTAGAGTAAACACTTAAATCGTATTTTAAAAAGGAAATATGAAATATTTCAAGAAAGTGATTGTACATAATGAAGTTAGTGAAGCATCGAATACTCGTAAGAAAAAATATATAAACTACAAAACAAACAGTATTGGAGATATTAATGGAAATATATGCGTGCGCTATCACGACAGTGAGAACTTAAATTTTTGGGAGCGTCCAAGGACTTCATCACCAAAATGGTGGATATGTGAGAGTGAGATCTCCAGAGATGATGCTATACTAGTCAAAGAGAATGCAAGTCTAAAACCATTAGTTGATGACGAGGATCAACTTCTTACTACTGCTTTTGGTAACATGTTACCCTTTTATGAATTCTATCGCCATCCTTTGGGTATTAGCATTCAAGCGATGGTAAAACATGACAAGCATACTCTTCTACCCATATCATAAAATCATATCTTGTCTTCGTGCCGGAACTGTTACCTGTGTCGAATAATGTGGTAATAGACAGCGAAATCGTAGACAAAATGAAAAGGGCATTGTCAGATTATATCACCAAGAGATATAATATAGATATAGTAGCATCGAGAGTTTACCAACAGATAAAGTCAATGAACCAAGTAATACCAATGACAAAACGCATATTGAATCTGTAGCTGAAACCATGTTAAAAGTCGTTTATGACCCTGAAATAGAATAAGCGCCATGTCAAGAGAAAATATTTTGAATTTTACGGAACATATTCTAAAAATTCGAATTCTCATGATGATATTAATAATATGTAACATTGCCATTGTCATTATTTCAAAAAGAAAGTTTTCACTGCACTACTTTGCTATATTTCCATTATTTTTAGGGTATTCTAGCAACTCCAATGTTTGAAATGTTTACTCAAAAGTCAGAAATGCAAGAACAGAAAATATTTCAGACACAGGCACTACTATTGGGCTCACAGGCGGTTTACTAGAGTCTGAAATAATTTAATAGGATTTTTACCAAAGTCTGAGAGAGTTGAACCAGATTTTTCCAATGTCAGATTCAAGTAAACCAAGATAGTAATAGTTGGTCGTTGTGTTTATAAGACACCGCAATATTTATAGAGTTTTTTTCATCCTGATACTCTACTATTATTTTTAGGCGTGGTCTTTTTTTCAGGTATTGAGTTTGAGAATGTGGCCTGAGAAAGCCTGCTTGGCAAATTAAGTGGCATATTATGAAAAAAAGTTATTATAAAATGATATTATGAAGCCGTTTAAAAGTATTACTTGGTGTTGGGATATGCATAAAGTCAAATTAGGGGTGAAAATTATATGTAATCCAACATGAAAATGTGGTTAGGAGGAATATTACAAAAATAACTAAGTGTGGAATTATATTATAAAGCCTTTTGAAAAGTATTGCTTGGTGTTGTGATGTACATAAAGTCGAAAATCAATTTGGTGATAAGAAAAGGTGTGTGCTTCAGCTTTAAAAAAATGTGGTTAGGAACAGAATTTTTTAGAAGATCAAAGAAACATGAACGGGATTTTTCATAAGTCAGAGATGCATCAATGAGACTTTTTTCCTTAACGGCATTCCATACAAAAGAATGACCATTGTTTTGACTTACGTAAAATTTCATTGCCAAAAATTCCATACAAAAGAATGACCATTGTTTTGACTTACGTAAAATTTCATTGCCAAAAAATATTAATTTTTAATTTCACTAAGAAAAAGCAAAATGATTCAATATTATCCTGATAAAGAAAAAAAATACATCAAAGACAGGTAAACGATATTGTCATAAGTCAGAGACACATCAATGGGACAATTTGTTTTTTCTTAATGACATTTCATTGGGTTGGAAAAGAAAAGAATGACAGCCGTTTTGTTTTACAAAAAATGTCATTACAAATATATTTTTTTTTTATTTCGCCAAGAAAAATAAAACAACTTCACATAAGTCAAAAGTAAACTTGAGCGCAAGAAAAGGTTTGTACTCTAACTTGACAAAAATTGGCATAGGAAGAGAATTTTTTGAAGGTCAAAGACACTTGAACATGATTTTCAGAGCTCGGAGACACATTAGTAGGACATTTTTTCCCACATTCTATCTTGAAAACTAAATTCTAAGAAATGAAACCGCTTTGTATTGTGAATATATATGACGATTTTTAAAAAAAAAACTATAACTTTTTTCAAACTTATACCCGCTTCCTTTAAAAAAGATTTTACCTCACTTATAACTTTTATTTCTAGACCTTTGGAGTCTGTCATTTTTTCTTTAGCATCAATTCTTGAAAAAACTGAATTTAAAAAGAAAATTAATGGCTAAAAGACAATAAATTTAACACATATCCAAGTGAAGGCTTGTGTTTTATTTGCAAACTTATCTGTAACATAACAGAAAGCAACAAATTAGCTTGAGATCTTCCAGAAATACAGCAATTGTAACAAGTGTGTTTTCCCTCTCCCATTTTGCAAGCCAAAAAACAGCATAAAATTAATGTTTTGTGACAATCAGAATAAACATCAAACTTTTTTTAAGCTTTTACCCCTATCGCAAAAAAATTCCACCTTTACTTGCGCATTTTCTTCCAAATCTTGATAAATAAACAGAGCAAGAAGAACAATGCGGACTTCCCTTTTTATTTCTTAAATTGGGACCTTTTCAGGAATTTCAAACCTGCATCCCTCACCGCCAACTATTCAAGATTTAATCGAAAGGGCAAAGCCTTTAGAGCCGATCTTATTTATTCTGGCAGAAGATGGAAGCAACGACCCTTCATCGCAATTGGAAACTATTGCAGATTCTGTTTTAGGACCTGATGCATACTTTGAGGTAATTGCATTTTTTTATCTGAAGTCAGTGGCATCAATTCTAAAAAGTAGGGGGGGAAGTAATTTTTTTCTCAGTGAAAACACCAAAAAAAAACATTTTATTTCTCACTGAAAATACAAAAAAGGATATTTTTCAAAACCTAGGGAAAGGGAGAAATATAGGAGGAAAATGCTCCCCTCTCATTGCCATCCCTGACTGTAGTATTTTCATGAAACGCAAAAAGAGAATTTAAAACTTAAAGGAAGAAGATATTACCCCGCGTAAAATTTTATATTTCAAAGAGCAGAAATTACTGTGAATGAAGATATGAAACCTAAGACCAAACCAAACCAAAAAGTCAGACAGATTGAACACAACTTATCAAACAGTTCGTGGTAACGAACTGTAGTAAGGAGCGACCCGGCTCAATAGTAACCAAAACTCTAAAAAATGGAATTTTTATGCCGATAGTTGCATCAAAAGAATCGCATTTTAATGCGGATTTTAAATATATAAGTTTTATCAAGATTAGTATTACCCGTTAAAAGTTACGAGCCTGGGAAGATTTGCCTCATTTTAGAAAATAGGGGGAAATACCCCCAAAATGTCATACGATCTTAACGAAAATCACACCATCAGATTCAGCGTATCAGAGAACCCTACTGTAGAAGTTTCAAGCCCCTATCTACAAAAAAATCTACCTGTCTACCTGGAATTTAGCATTATTTTTGCCGGAAGACAAATCACGGATGCGTGTTTATTTTTTTTTTTTTTTTTGTCTGTTTTTTTCCCCAGGGGTGATCGTGTCGACTCAGTGGTCCTAGAATGTGGCAAAAGGGCTCATTCTAACGGAAATTAAAAGTTCTAGTGCTCTTTTTAAGTGACCAGAAAAATTGGAGGGCACCTAGGCCCCCTCCCACGCTCATTTTTCCCCAAAGTCACCGGATCAAAATTCTGAGATAGCCGTTTTATTCACCATAGTCGAATAACCTAATAACTATGTCTTTGGGGACGACTTACTCCCCCGCAGTCGCCGTGGGAGGGGCTGCAAGCTACGAACTTTGACCTGTGTTTACATATAGTAATGGTTAATGGGAAGTGTACAAACGTTTTCAGGGGGATTTTTTTGGTTTGGGGGGAGATTTGAAGGGGGTTTACGTGGGAGAATCTTTCAATGGAGGAACTTTTTATTGGGGAAGAGACTTTCAATGGAGGGGGCGCAGGATTTTCTAGCATTATTTAAAAAAAAACAATAAAAAAATAAATATGAAAAGTTTTTTCTACTGAAAGTGAGGAGCAGCATTAAAACTTAAAACGAACAGAAATTATTACGCATATGAGGGGCTTACCTCCTCGTAATACCTCGCTCTTTACGCTAAAGTATTTTTAGTAATTTCAACTATTTATTCTACGGCCTTTGTGATTCAGGGGTCCTTCTTAAGGAATTGGAACAAAATTTAAGCTTTAGTGTAAAGAGCGAGGTATCGACGAGGGGTGACCCCCCTCAAATACGGAATAAAAACATACGAATATAGAAGTTCGCTACGTAAATTAATTCATAAGTTACGTATATTTTTTGCTTATGAAAACGTTTGTAAAAAATTAAAAGTTATAGTTGCCTTTTTAAGTAATCAAAAAATTGGAGGGCAACTAGCCCTCCTCTCTCGCTCCTTTTTTTCAAAATCTTCTGATTAAAACTATGAAAAAGCCATTTAGCCCAAAAAAAAATTAATATGCAAATTTCGTTTTAATTATTTATGCGTGGAGAGCCAAGATAAAAAAATGCATTAATTAAAAAACGTCCAGAAATTAAATAAAAAAACTTTTTTTTTTACTGAAAGTAAGGAGCGACATTAAAACTTAAAACGAACATAAATTTACTTCGTATATGAAAGGGGCTTTTCCTCCTCAACGCCCCGCTCCTTACGCTAAAGTTTTTTACTGTTTTAAAATGTAGAGTTAAGAGAAAGACTCAAACTTTAGCGTGAAGAGCGGGGTGTTGAGGAGGAAAAGCCGCTTTCATATACGGAGTAATTTTTGTTCGTTTTAAGTTTTAATGTCACTCCTTACTTTCATTTAAAAAAACTTGTGTTTTTTTTTGTTTAATCGCAAATAAGGGTTATACTGCCGCCCGCTGAAGCTAAGAAGGTTTATTTGTACTTTGCTTAAAACTAAATAAATAGCTTGAATAAAAGTTTTGTTTATGTACAATTTTATTTTATACACTCATATAGTTTTGTTTTTTATTTTTTATATATTTAAAAGAAAAAGGTTTGAACACAGAAAACATTGATTAACTTTATTGCACATTAGCACATTAGCACAGTAGTAACCCGGCTCAATAGTAACCGAAACTGTAAAAAATGGAATTTGATACCAATAGCTACAACAAAAGAATTGTATTTTCACGCTGACTCTAAATATACAAGTTTCATCAAGTTTAGGTTTACCCATCAAAAGTTACAAGCCTGAGAAAATTTACCTTATTTTATAATAGGGGGAAACACACCCTAAAAGTCAAAGAATCTTAACGAAAATCATACCATCAGATTCAGCGTATCAGAGAACCCAATTGTGGAAGTTTCAAGCTCCTATCGGCAAAAATGTGGAATTTCGTATTTTTTCTCAAAAGACCGATCACGGATGCGTGTTTATTTGTTTTTTGTTGTTTTTTTCTTTTCCCCAGAGGTGATCATATTGACCCAGTGGTCCTAGAATGTTGCGAGAGGTCTCTTTCTACCGGAAATTAAATGTTTTTGTGCGCTTTTAAGTGACTAAAAATTGGAGGCCACCTAGGCCCCCTCACACGCTCATTTGTTTCCCAAAGTCACTGGATCAAAATTTGATATAGTCATCTTGTTCAGCACAGTCGGAAAACCTAACAATTATGCCTTTAGAGACGACTTAACGCCCCACAGTCCCCGGGAGAGGGGCTGTAAATTACGAACTTTGGCCATTGTCAAACAGTTCGTGGTAATAAACTGTAGTAAGGAGCGACCCGGCTCAATAGTAACGAAACTCTAAAAAACGGAATTTTGATACCAGTAATTACATCAAAAGGATTGCATTTTAATGGTTATTTTAAATATATATGTTTAATCAAGTTTAGTATTACCCATCAAAAGTTACGAGCCTGAGAAAATTTACCTTATTCTAGAAAATAGAGGCAATCTTAACGAAAATCACACCATAAGATTCAGCGTATCAGATAACTCTACAGTAGAAGTTTCAAGCTCCTATCTACAAAAATGTGGAATTTGTATTTTTTCCACAAGACAGATCACGGATGTTTGTTCATTTGTTTTTTGTTTGTTTTTTTTGGGGGGGGTCCCCAAGAGTGACGGTATCGACTCAGTGGTCCAAGAATGTTGCGAGAGGGCTCATTCTAACGGAAATTAAAAGTTCTTGTGCCCTTTTTAAGTCACCAAAAAATTGGAGGGCACCTAGGCAACCTCCCACGCAAATTTTTTTCCAACCTCACTCAAAATTCTGAGATAGCCACTTCATTTAGCGTAGTCAAAAACCTAAAAACTGTCTAAAAATGCCCCTGGGGACAACTTACTCCCCCACAGTCCCCATGGGAGAGGCTGCAAATTACAAACTTTGACCAGCGTTTACATATAGTAATGGTTATTGGGAAGTGTACAGACACTTTCAGTGGGATTTTGGCAGGGTGGAGCGGTTGAGAGGAGGGGGTTATGCGGGGAGAACTTTCCATGAAAGAATTTGTCGTGGGGGAAGAGAATTTCCATGAAGGGGGCGCAGTATTTCATAGCATTTTTTTAAAGAGCAATGAAAAAATAAATGTGAAGAAGTTTCTTCAACTGAAAGTAAGGAGCAGCATTAAAACTTAAAACAAACAGAAATTATTACGCATATGAGGGATTCACCTCCTCCTATAACCTCGTTCTTTACGCTAAAGTAATTGTATTAATTTCAACTATTTATTCTACGGCCTTTGTGATTCAGGGGTCATTCTTAAGGAATTGGGACAAAATTTAAGCTTTAGTGTAAAGAGCGAGGTATTGACGATGGGGCGAACCCCCTCATATACTTAATAAAATAAAACAAGTTTTTTCTACTGAAAGTAAGGAACAACATTAAAATTCAAAATAAACAGAAGTTATTCCGTATGTAAAGGATTTACCCCCCTCCTTAATACCTTATTCTTGACGCTGAAGCTTTTAGCACTTTTAAAAAAGCTTCCTATTCTAATTAAACGACCCTTGTGTTTCAAGAGTCGCTCTTAGAAATTGGGACAAACATTCAAACTTTGGAACAAAGAGCGAGGTATTGAGGAGGGGGTAGTCCCTCATAATAATAATAATAATAATAATAATAATAATAATAATAATAATAATAATAATAATAATAATAATAATAATAATAATAATAATAATAATAATAATAATAATTTATTTGTGACCCACTTAAAATAGCGGAGTATAAAAACAAACACACAGAAAAAAAAACTAAAAAAAAACAAAAAAACAACTTCTGATAACACATTAAATTACTGTAGAAAACATTTTAGAAGATCATGGAAATGGTTAATAGTAAAATGTATCGAGTCGGATAGTTTCTGGTGTAGCACTTTAAGTTTATTTAATAAATCTGGAGCCCCGAAATGTGTTACCATATCACTGTTCTTGTACCAGGAAGGAAGATACAACAAAAAACGAGGAAACGAAGATAAGATGACTTGAGAGCCTTTAAATCTTTTCTTTTTAAAACAGGATACAATCCAGAAAGATATAAAACCGAGTGATCACAAAAACAAGAATAAATTTGTGAAAGGGCTTTGTGGTTGTATTTCCCCCTGTTCGCAACAATTTTAGAATAACCCACTTGAAGTTTAACCTTAGCATCAGAAACAATTTTATTACGAAACGAGACTAAATTGTTAGTAAGGGTAATGCCCAACCACCTTAAAGAAGTCACGCACGGAACGCTAAATTCAGAACAATTAAGTCTAGAAAATTGGTTAGGAAAAGGACCAAAATGAAGGAATTCACATTTATCAGGGTTAAGGGTTTGACCTACATTCGAGAAAGCAGTAGAGATAGAACGAACAGAAGCCGAAAGCCCAGATTTAGTTATACTAATGAGAAGAATATCGTGTGCATAAGCAAGATATGAGACATTTGAACTACCTATTAGGTAAGTTGTTGGAAGACTATTTAAAATATCAGCAATACAAATTTTTAAAATTGATGGAGATGAAACTCCACCTTGTATCACACCTTGTCTTACGGAGATCTTTTCATAGAAGGATCAGAAGGAGAAGATTTAACATGAAGGAAAGAATGACCATACCAAAATTTTAATAAAGAAAAAATAGAAACATTCACTCCACATTTAAGCAAAGAAAACAGGGCTTGGGAGTGAACTACAGAATCAAAAGCCTTAGATAGATCTAAAGAACAAAAATAAAGATCATAGTCCTTCCCGGAATGTAATAATTTCTGTTCTCTTAAGTTTTGATGTTGCTCCTCACTTTCAGTTGAAAAATAAACTTGTTTTTTTTTTTAATTTAATCTCTGTCATAAGCCGAAGTTAGTTCAAAGGAACCAGCCAACTTTTATGCTCTCAGTGTCTCCGACAGACCTGAATGGCAGCAAATCGGATATGATAGCCATTCTGATAAAAAATTGTCAAAAAATCCAAAGTACACTTCCAGGGTTGACATAATGTGTGTAGACAAAGGAAATAACCCGATTATTATGAATTATGAAAATAGCCCAATTACAACAGAGGTTCATAGTTAAACTTTATTGGCAATGCGCACATTTTACAGCTTATTGAGATCTAAAATTTAAAGATTTTGGACCACATTATTGTATAGCACCATGCCCCAGCTCACAAGTATAGACAGGTTGTACTAAACTTTTGATTGTTCGAGGATTAATTTGGGAATAATCATAAATGAATGCTTATGACTGGAAGTCATTAAAAATAAAATTGAAATTGTTACGATCGCAATATAACTATTCTAAGAAAAAAAAACTAATTATTGAGTAAATAGTGTTAAATTCCCACCAAAATTAGCCTTTAAAGGCTTCTGAGAAAAACAGATGAAGATCTGCTAGATATTTTCCTCAAAAATTGACTACGCATTGTTTGAGGTACCTGACTCACTGACCGTATTTCAAACAGTAGGCTGTACGAAAAGTACGGCTCAATTCCGCTTTCTAGGGCTATAATGGGAGAAAGGTTGAAATGATTAGGGCACGTTCTTCGGATGGAGAATGATAAGTTGGCAAAGATTGTCTTTTTCGGCCAACCGTCTTGTGGGCCAAACGGAAAGTTCTCGATTGGGGTGGGAGGATGTCTAAAGGAAACATTTAAGGAAATTGGGAACTTCCTGGGAAGGTGTAAAGGGGGAGGCTTTGAATAGATTGAGATGGAGGAGGAGCATGCGTAGCTGCATTGGCCGTAGGGGGCTTGTTGCTGTTGTGACCTTTAGTAGCAGTAGTGAGCTTGCGCATTGAAAATACGACGTTAGACTGTCAATTATGCTTTATCTGGATAATGTATATTTTCAACAACTTTTCTTTTCAAACACTTATTTTAAACTCCACTTGCTTAGGTCAAAAGAAACAAAATTATTGCGTATCAAAATCCCTGTTGAAAACAAACTGAAAACAAGCTGAAAACAAAAAGAAAATTCCACATATGAGAAGACTGCTCCCTCCTCAACCCTCCGTACGTTACACTAAAGTTTTTTAATGCTTTCCTATCCAAATTCAATGGTACTTGGGTTTCAACAGTCCTTATGAAAGGGTTGGGACAAAAAGTTGAATTTTAGCGTTAGCGGCCTAGAGTTGAGGGGGCGACAGCCTCCTTATATAAGAAATAATTTCTGCTCATTTTAAGCTCTAATATTACACCTTACTTTACACTGAAAAACTTGTCTTATTGTATTACATGTATTATTTAATATCTGAGAGTTTTCAGATCATGCCAAAAAATACCCGACCCTTCGTGGAAAATTTACCTGAAAAATCTCAACGGGAAACTCCTCCCGTGAAAACTCATCCCCGATCCCACGGAAAATTTCCAACGGACAATGCCCGCCCGGCTAGAAATTCCCCCGGACAACTATCTTGGAAAATTTTGCCCTCAAGTAAAATTTAGCAGCAAACAGAAAAAAAAAATAAAAATAGTTTTGTATATGAATTCACGACTCCCTTGTGTAAAATTACTCCTTTGACATTCCCCTTCTCGAGGAAAATCCCCCTCCCCTGAAAAATTTCCCCCAGGTGATTTCCCATTAGAGAATCCTCCCTACGTGTAAAATTGAGCAGCTAAAGAGACAGTAAGACAAATAAAAAGAATTATGTATATGAACTTCGGAAAAGAAATACTGGAATTCCCTTCTCCCCTGTTGTATTTTTTCCCGGAGAAAAAGATTCTTGTAGCACATGCCATCCACCCCTCTCCCTCCAAAGAGAGTCCCAGCCTTGGCCTTTTCACCTCTATGTCGGTAGGCAAATGAATGCTCAGTTTTAATTTACATAGAATAATAATAATAATCATAATTTATTGTTACTCTCTCCACACACCAAAAATGCACTACAGGGGAGTATAAGAAAGTAAAAAAAAAACAAAAAAAAAACACACAATTCTTAACAACTTTAACTTTCAAACACTATTCAGCAACCAGTTCCAGCTCCAAAATTTTGTGTAAGAGTATATGACTACCTAATTAGCCCATTTACCTCATTGATTCCGCACAAATACCTTCAGATGAAAAGAAAATACACTCCAATCAGCTAACAATGGACTCTCCTTATAAAGTTACTTAATTCTAAGGATGTGTCGTGGAAAGTGTGGGTACTTAAGCTGCCTGTCCCCAGCAGTTAAAGGCCTATAGGCCGGCTAGTACCAACACAATTCTTCTCATTCACTCCCGTTCTCTCCTACACATTTCATAAATATTACTAAATCAACCCCTTTTCTATTGTCTTCTCCATGCTCGAGTACATGGGTTAAACATTACAAGATTTCAGAACTAGTGACGCTAGGCACTTGATAGATGGCAAACTAGTGGAAAATCAAAACTTCTGTTGCAGCAGTCAGCAAATCTTTTTTTTGACAAAAAAAATTTTTTTTTGTTCATTTTTTGACAAATCTCAAAAACACCGTACCGTCGTGAAATGTGACTTACGAGTCCAGATGGGGACACTAAGAAAATACTTGCAGAAACTAAAGAACAGCAATTGGATTTGCTTTTTATCAGATGCAGAGAAAAATTTCCGAATAGGTGTCAAGAACAACAAATGTGGTGCAAAAAACACATTATATAGCCGACCAAGGGTTCTCTTATCAAACTGGCCTTTTACCCTTAGCACAATATATTGTCTATATTGTCAAAAGGAAAGGGACACTGTTACCCCCTCCCTCCCAGCACTGATAATAAAGAGCTAGACTCAAAATATCTTCTGAAATCAAGAGGAATTAGACACAAATTTCAAAACACCCTTCCCCCAACCATTCTCCAAAATCCAAACTATATTTATTTGAGGGTTCAATAAGAGTTGGAACTTATAGCTATTAAAATATACTATCTGGGGCATCTACCCCTTCTTGCTATTCTACAATGATCTATTGCCCTTCCTTTAAAATAGCTATAATGCACTTATACACAACTAAATCTAGTGTTGTAAAATATGAAACAAATTAGTTTATTTAGATAAAGTTTAAAAATAAATACCACAAACATTTTTAAGTAATAATAAGGGATGTAATACCCCGAAGCACCCTTATTCAGGCTTAATACGAATGAAGAGAAACGAAATATTAATTCCTAGCCCCCCCCCCCCTCCCCCACCACACGCCCTTTTCAATATTTATTTGAAGGATCGTGGAGAGTTAGACAATTTAGGCATTGCAATACGCTTTTTTAGGCATGTGACATCCTCCCTCCAACACAATTAACCACCACCCTATTCATAATAGTTGATGCACAATAATATATAGCTTAACACAGTTTCATGAAAAGCCAAGCTTTAAGATGAACGTCTATATTTACCATTTATTTTAAATGAACTACGTGGCTTTTCAGGAACGAATGCGTCACCGTGTGGCATTGCTTCATTTGTAACCGGGAAGATCATTTATATAGTTTTTTGGTACTCATAAATCCATTAGCTATCTCAGAATATCGATGGCAACTTGGCCCTTTTTGGAGCAAAATATTAGTTTGGTGCCATAATAGGAAAAAGAACGACCAATCTATTTTGTCACTTGAAAAAGGCACTACAACTTTCAATTTCAGTTCGAATGGGCCTTCTCCCGATTTTCTAGGACCGGTAGATCGATGAAATCATATCAAGGAAAAAATAAAAGCATTTATAGGTCATTGAATAGTTGTAGAATGTGTCTAGAAAATTCAAGGGCCCTTTTTTGGGGCGAATCTTAGTTCGGTGCCATAAAATGGTAAAATAAACCCAGTCTACTTCGTCACTTAAAAAAGGCACTAGAACTTTTAATCGTCCCACAGAAAAAATAAAGGGCCTTTATAGGTCATTGAATAGTTTTATAATGTGTCTAAAAAATGCAAGTTTGAAAAGAAAAATTAATCACAAGATTTGTCGAAGACTAAAGAGTATTATAAAAATATTAAAAAACACTTTTCTTTATGAATTCTATTAAAAATGAAAAATAATTCCCTACTACCAAAAAACAAAAACAAATTCCTTGCTATCTGGAAAAATGTAATTTTTCTTGAGATGAAAGTTTGGGGTGGTCATGACACAAAACTAACCCTTGAATACTAATGAAATATTAAATGCATTTATAAAATGTCATGACAACACCACGCTCTCATTGTTACCCTTGCAAAAAATTAAATTTTTACAGTTAGTAAGAATATAAAGCAACTATTTTAAATTTTTTATTAGGCTCGGAGATGAAACTATTTATTTTTCTAAGTATTTTCATTATAGAATTATAAACTACTCAAAGTAGCAGTTATTTGTCGATATGATTTTTCTGTGTAATTAATGAAAAAAAATACGTTTTTTAACTGCAAGTAAGGAGCACATTGAAAATTAAAACGAACAGAAATTATTCCATATATGAAAGGGTTTGTCCCCTCCTCAACGCCTCGCTCTTTACGCTAAAGTTTGACTCTTTCTCACAATTCTTCTTTTTAAAACAATAAAAAACTTTGCCGTAAAGAGCGAGGCGTTGAGGAGGGGAAAAACCCTTTCATATACAGAATAATTTCTGTTCGTTTTAAGTTTTAATGTCACTCCTTACTTGCATTTAAAAAACATGTTTTTTAAATTAATTTCTGAATGTTTTTTAATTACTGATTGTTTTGATTTTGGCTCACCGCACATGAATAATTAAAACGAAATTTGCAAATTAATTTTTTTAGCTAAATTGCCTTCTCATAGTTTCGATTGGACGATTTTGATAAAAAAAAAAGGGGGCGGGGGAGGAGGCCTAGTTGTGCCCCAATTTTGGTTACTTGAAAAGGCAACTAGAACGTTTTATTTTTTTACGAAC
Organism: Artemia franciscana; assembly: GCF_032884065.1. Classification (NCBI taxonomy): domain Eukaryota; kingdom Metazoa; phylum Arthropoda; class Branchiopoda; order Anostraca; family Artemiidae; genus Artemia; species Artemia franciscana. The sequence goes on from NC_088870.1 coordinate 49,373,686, forward strand.
GTTTTTATTAACAATAAATATACGTATAACTTCCGAATTAACTTACGTAACGAAAGTCTATATTTTCGTCAATACCTCACTCTTTCCATTAAAGCTTCAATTTGGTCCCAATTTCTTAAGAATGACACCTGGATCACAAAGGCCACAGAATAAATAGTTGAAATTACTAAAATATTTTAGCGTAAAGAGCAAAGTATTGTAGAGGAGACGAACCCCCTTATATACGTAATAAATTCTGTTCGTTTTAGGTTCTAATGCTGCTCCTTACTTCCACCTGAAAAAACTTTTTTTTTATTTATTTTCTCATTGTTTTTTTTAAATAATGCTAGGAGATCCTGCGGCCTCTTCATGGAAATTTTCTTCCCTCATGATAAATACCTCCATGGAAAGATCCTCCCACGTAACCCCCTCCCCCAACCCTCCTTTAACGTGAAAAAGCCCCTTAAAACGTCTGTACACGTCCTAAAAACCATTACTATATGTAAGTTAAATAAAAAAACAAGTTTTTTTATACTGAAAGTAAGAAGTGACATTAAAACTTAAAACAAACAGAAACTAGACCTACGTTGCCTGGGCAACGTGAAGTGTTGCGGCAACCTTTGTTCGGCTTTGCCGATTAAAGTGTTGCGAGAGCAACACTTTGGTTTTGTTTCTTCGCTATCGGTTAAATGCTGAAGTTGTCAAAATTATCAAAGCTTTCAAAACGGCATATTCAAAGAAGAACACAATCAGTAATCACATGATCAAATTCTTCAGCGTTGAAAAAACAACAGCAAAAGAATATCGGAAAAAGGGACTAAATTGAGTTTGCAGCCAGTTGAACTTTATCCTTTTCAATCGTAGACATCGTGACGGATGGAAACTTGGAACATTATCTTATATAATCTAGTTGGTATTATAAAGCTATCCGTAACTTTTCAGGATCAAATACCATAGATGTGCACCAATTTGCACAAATTTGTAGCCCCTCATGAACCTCCTCTAGCAACCCATTCTTGCTTACAAGTCCCTCTTCCGTGAGAGACAAAGAATAACACAATCAGTAATCAGATGATCAAAGGCTATTCCTCAGGGTTGAAAAAAAAAAATATTGGAAGAAGGGACTAAATTGACTTTGCAGCCAGTTGAACTTTATCCTTTGCACACCATAGGCTCTGGCTCGAGGACAAGCAAAAACCATCGTTTTTGTCCCCAGGCAAGAGTCGTACGGAGCTTTCCAAAATATAATGTCATATTCATCAATCCGGCCCGAGGTCCACACTAACAGCCGATTATTACTTACTAGGCCCCTAAATGTCACTTTGCAGCCGGTAGAACTTTATCCTTTTCAATCGTAGACATCGTGACGGATGGAAACTTGGAACATTATCTTATGTAATCTAGTTGGTATTATAAAGCTATCTGTAACTTTTCAGGATCAAAATACCATCAAAATACCCATAAATTTCCTGTAATGACTCGCCATCCAGGATCGCTTATTATTGGATGGCGAGTCATTACAGGAAATTTATGGGTCCCTGATTCCATAGATGTGTACCAAGTTGCACAAATTTGTAGCCCCTCGTGAGCCTCCTCTAGCAACCGATTCTTACTTACAAGTCCCTCTCCCGGGATATACATCCAAGTTCACCGGAAACAAATAATGGGTACACCAACTAGCAAAAGTTCCAAACCCCTTGTCGCTGAAGTCATTGTAGCCTAACAGCCGATTATTACTTACAACTCCCCTACATGTCTTACAATCGGGAACCAAGTTGTTCTTACCATCAATTACACCAGAAACAGATAATAGGTACACCAATCAGCAAAAGTTGCAAACCCCTCATTGCCAAAGATGATTATAAGCTAATAATCGACTGTTGCTTGGAAGTCCCCTACATATCTCACAATTGGTATCGGCCTAATTTTGGTTCAAGTGTGTACCTTACCACTGAAGTTGTCAACCCCTTGAAACTTTCAAACTGGTGTATGTCATGAAGGAATTTTTGTAACAAAAAATGGATGACATATACTTTGATCAGCTCATCAAGGTCTATCGATTGTCATTGAAAAAAAAAATTCTATCTGTCTTAGTTCAAAAGTTGACTTTTTTGCCGGAGGCCAACTTTCTAACACCACCACTTAGAAAGGAGCAAAGGATAAGCTCTAATTTCTTTAGCAATGAGAGAACTTTTAAAGTTTAAGAGGTATATCTGATACCATTTCTCTATTGCAATCCCAAGTAGAAAAAAAAAGAATGGTAAAGTCAGCTGAAATCACGAACAGAAATGGCTAGAAACAATAGATGGCAGCACTTTCGGACCCGTGGGAAAATCGCACTTTTTTGTTTCTGTAAATTTTTCTATTTATCACTCAAAGAAGATATATTGGCTGTGGGGCCGGGGAACTACCGCATATATTTAACACTTATAGATTTTAGTCCATCTTCAATTTGAAACTGGTGCCTGCCTGCTTGCCTGCTAGAACGGAGCTTTCCACTCGAAAGCAGAAACATGGTTTGATGAAACGAAAGCTTGGCTGCACAACTTCAGATACTCCTCTCTGACATAGGCTATATAACTCCACTTCACTTCGCACACCATAGGCTCTGGCTCGAGGACAAGCAAAAACCATCCTTTTTGGCCGCAGGCAAGAGTTCTACGGAGCTTTCCAAAATGTAATGTCATATTCATCAATCCGGCCTGAGGTCCACACTTTCCGTAAAAACCGCACAGGTTAGACCCTTACCAGTTTCCAAGAATAACCTGAAATCGGCGGCATAGGAAAAAAAACAACAAAAAAAAACGGGACAAAACCAAAGTGTTGCTCTCGCAACACAATTACTCCGTATATGAAAGGGGCTATTCCCTCCGCAACGCCCCGATTCTTACTCTGAAGTTTTACTCTACTCTACTTTTTAAAACGGTGAAAAACTTTAGCTTAAAGAGTGGGGCGTTGAGGAGGGAACAGTCCCTTTCATATACGGAGTAATTTCTGTTCGTTTTAAGTTATAATGTCGCTCCTTACTTACAGCCAAAAAAACTTGCTTTTTTATTTAATTTCTGAACGATACATATTTTGATTTTGGCCCATCGCACATGAATATTGGTTCTCTGGACATGAACAATTAAAACGAAATTTGCATATTCATTTATTTTTTTGGTTAAATTGCCAAAAAAGTAGTTTTGTCATAGTTTTGATTGGACGATTTTGAAAAAAATGGAGCAGGGGAGTAGGTCTAGTGACCCTTCAATTTTTTGGTTACTTAAAAAGGCAACTAGAACTTCTGATTTTACGAACGTTTTTATTAGTAAAAATATACGTAACTTACAAATTAACTTACGTAACAAACATCTAAATTCGTATGTTTTTATTTAGTGTAAGCAATGAGTGAAGTTCTTAGCATGCAGCCCTTCCTCCTGGGACTATGGGGGGCCAAGTCATCCTCAAAGACATGGTTATTATATTTATCGACTATGTTGAATAAAATGGCTATCTTAAAATTTTGATCAGGTGACTTTTGGGAAAAAAGACGCATAGGAGGGGGGGTGAAAACTGCCGACCAATATTTTTGGTCCCTTAAAAAGGCCACTAGGAATTTTGATTTCCGATTAAATGAGCCTGCTTCCAAGATTCTAGAATCACTGGTTCGATACGATTACCCTTGGAGAAAATAAATAAGAAAAAAAAACAAAAAACAAGCCAATAAAGCCGCATCCGTGATCTTTCTTCTAACAAACAATACAACATTCCACGTTTCTGTATATAGGAGCTTGAAACCTCTACAGCAAGGTTCCCAGTTATGCTGAATCTGAAGGTGTGATTGTTACTGAAAATACTTGGTGTTTTGGGTGTGTTTCTCCCCTTTTACAAAAACTGGGCAAATTTTCTCAGGCTCACAGCTTTTGATAGGTAACGTTAAACTTGATGAATTTTTATATTTTGGAAAAGCATTAAAATTTGATTTTTTTTTATGTACCTATTGTTATCAATACTCTGTTTCTTAGAGTTTCGGTTACTATTGGTCTGCATCACTACTTACAGTTCGTTACCACGAACTGTTTGATTAGAGCTTTTAAATTACGATCAAACGAGTCCTCTCTCAGCTTTTTATAGTTATCTTATCTACATGGTAGGAACTAGGGAAAATATATAAGAAACAAAAATATTTTAATTCCACGTTCGGGAGCCTTAATCAACGGAAAAAAGGTATAGTTAAGTCAACGCAACATATAAAGAAAAGTCAAACAAAAACACACACGAAAAAAACTAATAAATAAAGACTGACATCTCAATGACCTCTAAAAGTCTGCAATCAATGTAGATCGTCTGAATAAGCACACAGAAATCACAAAATATTGTCTGTCGTATAATTTTAATTTGGCAATAAGATCTAGCAAAAATGAAATGCTACATTTAGTACATAATTTCGTTTTTATCTTTAGTATTTCAGTCTTCATTGCATTTAAATGGCATTTACATTTCAATATTATATTTATTATTCATTTCATTTAATTTTCATATTTAGTTTTTCATTTCATCTATATGGTAATTTATTTCTGTTAGATCTTATTGCCAAGCTGAAACTATACGAGGGACAATGTGGTGTAGAAGAGACAATCTTTAGGCATTTCTCTGTGCTTATTCAGACTATTTACATTTCCCAAGACACATCCAGTCATAATTTTGAGAGAACCATTTTGTTCAGCATTATTGAATGAAAAGTCCTATAATTATTCCTTTGGTGATGTCACTTCCCCCCTGCCACAACTCTTGGAGAGGGGGCTTTAAGATAGGAAATTCGTTTATTGATTGCATATAGTGTATGTTATTGAGAAAGGTGGACATGTTTGACCTTCATTTTCCAAAAAGACAGAGGGCATTCAGTGATTGCAGTATTTTGGAGATTAATAAGATGTGAATTTTATTTATTTATTTTTAATTGTGTGTGTTTTTTTATGTTGCATTTAATTTGCTCCAGCTTTTTTCCCTCGTTGATAAAGGGTCTGAGACGTGGATTCGAAAGATACAGATTTTTATTATTTGAAGTTTGCTGCTGTCTTTTTCCCCAGTGTTTTATTTAAATTATGCCCGTTTTTTCTGTCTTAAATTCACTAAATTGTAAACTGTTACTAATTATGGATACCAAACTTACATTTTTATTATTTATTTTCTTTATTTCCCTCAAAAAATGAGGAGTACGATACAATATAATATAAAGAAAAGACAAATGATAACACTTACAATCAGAAAAAAACCCAATATGTTGTACAGTAAATCTACGATTACTATTTATGAATGAGTCACCCCCCTGAAACACTTTTTAAGTGAAGCTATCATTATAGGTTATGACGTATTTGTCAATTGACAAATGTCTGTCACATTTGTTTGGGAGGTAAGAACGTATCCATGCGAGTCTAAGCCCCCCCCCCCCCTGAAATTTTTGTCCGAATCGTAAAAACATAACAAAATACATATAAACAATTTTTTTACGCATTAAAAGAAAAATTCTAAACCCCTCCCAAACAAAAATTCTGGATATGCCCTAGTCCTGAGGTGAACACCTTCCAGTGCAGGATTAATTAGCTGTCTTCTTATTTTCAACTTTTAGTCTTGGTTTTGAGTTTGCTTTTCCGATTCTGTTTTCAGGACTTAAGATCACATGACATGACCCCCAGCCTCCACAAATCACTCCTTCTCCTTTTTATTTTAGGCTGTTTTAACGTGTCATACAATAGATCTACAATTGCTATTTACGAAAGAGTCACCCATCTGGAACACTTTTTAAGTGCAGCTTTTTTTCTGGGGTGAGGTATTTGTCAAGTGACAAATGTTTGTCACATTCGTTTACAAGGCAAAACCATATTCAGACGAGGGAGGTTTATGGAGTTTTGGCGCGATTCCTTTTCGGTAGGTAGTTCCTGATACATCGAAGAGGGGGGGGGGGGGTGCGGACACGTTGAATAGGACGCTTCCGAACACATTTGCTTGGAGCATGGGAAAACACGACGACAAGGGATATGGGATGTTATGCGACATTGGCTTGGACCATGGGGTATTTCCTAAGACATTGTAATACTGCGACATTGGCATGAACCATAGGTTTATGGCGACAAACTCCTATAGACTGGTCCTGGCGATATTGAAAGAATTCTCAGGCTAGTTTTCTCGAATGCAGCCATTACTGCGAGATGTCCTAATCAATCAAATCTAAGAGCCCAAGTTTTAACTTTTAATGAGAAGTATCAAATTACCGTTTCTCCAAAGTTTGTTTTCTGATACGAAACACCTGGCAAACATACAAATCTTTCCATGGCATCATTTTACAACAAATACTGTTAAAGTACATACAATTGGTGTATTTTATACTTATTTTCAGCTTTTAGACATTATTAATATTTCTTTTTACTTTCCAACCCTCTCTACCATATGCCCTAAACAATAAATCTAAGACCCCCCCCCCCTTTGCATAGACAGCAAAGAATAAAACTAAGCGGGTTTTTCCGTTTTATTATTTTTTGGATTGATCAAACTCAGATTTTGCTTCATTTTTTTTAGGCTGTTGACCCTTCCTAGAATTGAGGGTATGACCGTGATTTCATTTTTCTTTAACATAAGGCTTTTTCCGATTTCTTTATTTTTGGATTGATCAAATTCATATTTTGTTGCTTTGTTTTTAGTCTGCTGACTGCGGGCAACTTGACTCTTCTTACGTTCATGATCTACTAGGTGTTCATAAATACAATTTTTTTGATTTACTAGTGATACTGTGATGAAGTAATACCAAATTTATTTATTAATACGGTAAGCAATCGGTAATACGGTAAGTCAAACGGTAAGCAATAATGCTTGTCGCTATAATTAAAACAAATTTATGTGGATGTTGACTAATCAACGGTTGTTCTCAATTTAAGGGTAGTTGTTTATTTACTTGTAGCCCAATGTGCCAAGAAACACTTGACGAGGCGAACCGTCACGTACCGTATCGTTTTCTCTAAACATCTTAAGGTTGAAATACCCTTTCTAGCTAATGACGAGCTTTGATTCATATCTAGAATCAGGAGGATCATCCGACTTCATATTTCAGAATGTCTTTTACAAGTTGTTGGGGTCTTGGATTGGGAAAAATATAAACGTTGGCAGCGTTTTTCCGATATCGTTGCTGCCATGCCTAGAGGAAGAATCTGATCTTTAAACCTCCGAGAATAATATGTGAAACTAAGCAAGAAGCAGGTCTTTATTATTGTTTAATTTGGTTAGCCTGAAAACCTGCATGGGGAGGGGGGTTAACTCAACCCAGAATTTTGTTTGGAAGTTGGGCTTCAACATGTCACGTTTGGTTCGACTCGAAAAAAGTTCCTTAACTTGTTTTCCCATTTCCGTATGTGAGCCAGACATCTGCTTCTACAATTTGACCACTTAACAGAAAAATGAGGTTAACACCTAATCATGAAAGAAGTGAAACAGCCTGTCGTTCGACAGGCTGTTTCGTCCGTAACTGTTGTTAAAAGGAGAGTCATCAATGCAATGAGGATCAGAAGGGTCGAAGTCTGACAACTGAACAGGCATTGCCATGCTGATAAGACTTTTAGGCGTGAAAAAATGACTTTTT
>NC_088870.1:50301276-50365574 GCF_032884065.1 Artemia franciscana
GCCTATTCCTTCACAAATTTATACACCTCCTACAATAGAGTACTATCCACCAAGTCCTCGAATGCATTTACCAAAATCTAATGACTACATAAGTGATACTGTGGAAGATTACATAAGATTTGATGAATTCGGAAGAGAAACAGCTGTCGCTAATACTAGGATTGTTTCTAGGGATGAAATACAAGAAGAGAAAAATAGATTGACAAGCGTTGATAGATATGAAAAAGAAATGAAAAGAAATGAAAATGAAAAAGGATATGAAAAAGAAATGGATAAACAATATGGATCTGGTGGAGAATTCAGCTCAAGCAGTCCTCAACAGAACTTCAACAAAATAGTAAATCCAAGTGCAGCAAATAGCAAAAATCATAAATCATACCAAAGAGTAGAATACCCTTTACCTCCTCCTCAGCATTCTGTCCCTGTTAACCGCTATTCACAAGGAGAAGGCTTTCGTTTCCGAGACACTGAGTTTGAATCGTCATTGTTTAAAGGTGGAGGTGATCACTCACTTGCTTTTGAGCACAAGCAAAAATTTCGTGACGATTCTCCTTCACAACTACACAACTTTAAAGGAGAAACGATCTCCACACAGCCCAGTGATTACAAAGTTCCGTCAGCATTTTCTCCGGTAGAGACCAATCGTGACAGATATATGGATGATAGAAACTGGGGCTCATCCAAAGGCTTGTCCTCGGGATTCAAAACTGTCGTTAAAATGTCTGGCTCGTCATCTAGACAACCGACAAGGCATCAGTCTCAGAACTCAAGGCAAGATTATGATGAAGTACTATCATACGGTGAAGAATCTTACCCCGAAGCACCATCAGCTGTGCCAAATATTATAAGGCAGTCATTTTCAGCTTCTCTCGAACCTAGTCTAGGTCATTCAGACAAGGATATTTCTAAATATGCTGCGGGTACTTACGTGAGTAGTGCAAACCCTAATTCTCCACTTGCGCTTTATGAAAATATAACAAGAAAGACTCAAAACAGACCTTTAAGACAGGGAAGTGCCAATAGACGAGGTCAGATGCCTTTAAACGAAAATAGAAGATCAGTCTTCGCTAAAAATTCAGAAAATGAGGTATATGTACAGAAAAGTGAGCCTTTGGTTTATGCAGACTCTGCATGGACACCAGATATCAATGTTAAGAAGCCACCTTTACGGCCAGAGGAAGAAATATTAGCTGCTCTCACTCGTCTTGGACCAAGAAAAGAAGTGAATTCTCAAGATGTGAGAACAATTAGAGAAGAAACAGTAACAATACCACGTGGACAAATACTAATTAATTCAGATTCACCACCATTATCTAGGCAACAAATAAGCTCAGGGGTCTCAGAGGAATCAAATAATTACCAATTAACTGGTACTACGGAGAGGTCAAGAGAACTTCTGAAGATTTTGGAACAGATGAATCAAGATGAAGACCTTTATCAACTAATTAAAGACAATGGTGAAATTTTCTTTGAACAGTCTGGCGGTAAAGGAAATGGGCCAGATGATGTAATAATACGAGCACCCATTCGCCAATATGCAGTTGGATCTATTTCTGGCAATCAAGATCGTGAAGGTGATTCACTTTTAGATAATGCGCAATTTCAACTGCAGGAAAGTCAAAGATCGATACCTTCTCGGCAATATTCTCTTGACGAAATTAATGCACCTTTATTGCAACCTCTTGACGAAGATTTATTTAGAAACCAAGGAAATGGTGACATCCCACAGGTTTCCCTTAAGAACACAGAAGAACTTCCGTTGATTTTCCGTGAAAGTGTTGAATTGCCAGTTGAAGAAATAGAAGTTCTTCAGCCAGTTGAAATACAACGACTTCCAACTAGACAGTTTGTTGTCAATGACCAGACCCGTGAGAACCAGCCCTCCAGACAATATATTCTCAATAGAAAGACACCAGAGACAGAGCTGGCCAGACAATATTCTTTGAATGAACAGATCTTGGCAAGACAGCCAACCCGACAATACGTTCTTAACGAGGAGACTCCGGGAGAGCAGTTGACTAGACAATACACTCTGAACGAACAGATTCTAGAAAGACAACCAACTAGACAATACGCTCTTAATGAGAAGACTCCGGGAGAACAGTTGACTAGACAATACACTCTGAACGAACAGATTCTGGAAAGACAGCCAACTAGACAATACGCTCTTAACGAGCAGACTCCTGGAATACAGCCAACAAGACAGTATATTCTAAATGAGCGAACTCCAGGTGAGCAATTGACAAGACAATACATTCTTAATGAACCTCTCCCAGATAAACAGCTTACAAGACAATACATTCTCAATGGTGAAATCCCAGAAAATCAACTGACGAGACAGTATGTTTTGAATGAAAATAATCCAGAACAACTTATAAGAGAAAATCAAAATGGAGGTGCTGCAGATGCAGTGACTGAAGAGCGAGGATTAAGACCAACTAAGCAATACTTACTTCAAGTAGATTCAGAAACCGAAAAGCTATCTGGTGGAAGATTAATTGAAATAATTGATTCATCTGTCAGGAGCATACCAAATCGTCAATACACGATAAATTCACCTCAAGAAGAATCGGATATCAATCAGTCTCAAAGTCAAATTGATCAATCTATGAAAGACATAAAAGAAGGACCTTTGTTTGAAAATTTAAAAACTAATAAGGATGAAACACCGGGTCGACAATATGCAGTAAACACTAATACCCCAAATGAAGCACCAAATGATCTTCAGAAAACTCAATTGACGCAACAATCGTATGCCACAGACAAAGATAATGAGGCAAAGACTTTAAGAAACCAATATTCAATAAACAATAATAATAGTCCATCAAAACAAAACAAAGAGCCGTCACCCAATAACAATCAGAAAAATAATTTTAGTTCAGAAAGTATCCCCGGGAAAACCTCAAGTGGGTCAACAGAAACTGAACCTAGTGAGCAAAATAATGATCCACCCTCACCAGAATTATCCCGGCAGTATAAATTAAATGAAGATGAGTCATTAAGCGAGCAATATAGAGTAAAGAGTGATAAATCAAAACCAATGATGATTGACACCTTGATTCCTACACGTCAATATTTACTAAACCAGGACAACAAAAATGAACAAAAAGATGTAGAATCCTCCAATCTATTGCAACCTTCAAGACAGATATCAATTAACAATGCAGAATCTAAATCCAATTCTGAGTCAAGTCAACTAACTAATCAGCCTAGCAGAGGCTACAAAACGGGGGAAATCATACAAAAAGAGCAATCAGAAGTAATTTCGAGCCAATCCATAAAAAGTGACACCAACAATCTTAATGAAGAGCCTGCTAAAGAGCTGACAAGGCAATACAAGGTCAATCAAGATAATTCATTGACTCGCCAGTATAGCGTTAGTGATGGAGAAAAAAATTTGTTAACCCTATCCCGTCAGTACTCTTTGAACAGTACGGACGTTCAAGTTGATATAGGTCAAAAAGATTCTGATGACCAGTTTGTCTTCTTCCCTCGGCCTGACCCCCCGAAACTAGAAGTATCGTCAGATGTTAGGCTAAGTGAGTCAAAGACAACAAACTTAAATGACAACAATTTCGGATTGACTAATAAAGACCCTGAGATTCCACTACACCCTGTAAAAGAGATTGTTATTGTCACCCCTAGACCTGAGAAAGGATTAATCCGTACAGAAGAACCGTCTTTTATTTATGTGGAGAAGAAGGTAAGACCAGATAGAGTTATATTGGAATCACTTAAAGGGTCTGGATCTCCATATCAGGAAAAGAATAGTCCAAGTTCAACTCTTATAAGGTTGCCAAATTTGGATTACATTGATGGCCCTGTGACATTAGTACTTCATGACATTAAAGATTCTGGCAATCAAATAGGAAATACCGATATTCAAACATATGCACCCTATTTTAACAAGGAGCCAGAATATGTCACATCTTCAACTCCTTCGTATTTTTCAAGAGTATACTTTAGTCCTGTGCCATCTTATCCTAGTTTCACTTCAGAAAGAAAAGTTTCAACTCCTCTTCCAATTTCTCAATGGCAACCTTTCAATGGTCCAGTAACACCTCCGCCTCCAAGAAAAGCTGCGTTGCCTAGGCCACCAATAAAGACACCGGTGGGCTTACCATTAACTCAGAAGAAAATAAAACCATCACCATTACTACATCAAACACATCACAAGGCAAAAATCTTACCAGGCAAACACCCCCATCCCCGTCCAGTGAAAGCTTACAAACCGCCAAAGTACGGCTACCCAAAACCAGTAAAACATAAAAGTTTCTCGGAGGTACCCATTTCTGCCCCCATTACCTGGAACTCTGGTCCAAAATGGAAAGGAACAGTGATGTCTTCCGCGGTTGTCAAGGCTCCAAAATTAACAAAAATGGTGGATCTTTTTAGTCCAAATTTAATTAGGTCTTCAAGAACGCCAAGTAAGGACAGTGGGCTGAAAGCTCCTGATTTTATAAGTAAGTTTGATTTCAGATTTATGATTTGTTGTTCCCCATTCTGACTTTACGACACAAGCATAAATAACCGTCTTTGTATAGGATTAAGTTTTTGTTTTTACTCATTATCTAAATTATTCTAAACCTTGCAAATTATGCTAAATATGTACTAACTTATTCTTAAGACACAAAATTTTTGAATAAGAACCCTTCAACTTTCTTTGTTACTGAAAGCCATAGAAATTAAACATAAAAAGAGATATAAATTAAAAAATTAAACATAGACATAAAAAGAATATTGCTCCGTTTTTTTCTAAAGGTGTTGTTTTTGTATATTTGAAAATATTCAAATATTCCAGGTGAAAAATCTCAGCAAGATGTCCACGGAAATCTTTTTGTGATGGAAGGGGAGATGTTGGGAAGGGAGGCCAAAGGCTTTAAAATAAAGCTTTTAATGCAGAATAAGATAAGATAAGATTTATTCGCAATTAATTTTCATACAATGAATACATTCTTCTAACCCCACAAAGCCTCCTAGGCCTGTAAAAGAGGGGGTATACACACGTTTCAGTTAAGCACTAAAACAATAGAAGAAAAATGTTAAACATATTAAATAAATAAAATATAATAAAATGAATTAAATAAAATTTAATCAATGCTACATGAAATAGAGACAAAAAACATATAGGATATAATATATATGACCAAATAGAAACAAATAATCAATAAACCAGTTATAAGGAAAAGACCTTATAAATAAGAGGAAATATTAAGGAAAGATTATAAATGAAAAAAAAATCAGCATGTAAACAAATGAATAAAAGAATTATGATAAAAAGTATTATCTTTTTAAGAAGTCATGTTCTTACATGTTTGTCTATTTTATTCGGTTTTAGTTTTGAAAAATGTTATTTTCTTTGTCCATATGTTATTTTGAAATTTATTGAAATAGGCAGATCAGAGACATTTCTCTTTTCGGCTTTTCGGCTTTTTTTCTTTCTGAAAAGTTTGAAGTCTTTCGCTTTTCTAAGCTACGGTAAGGTGTGCTATATGCTAATTTCACCAAAGTATTTGAACATGAAATGCTATTGGGCCACGAAAAGTTTGACTGGTGGAAAGATTGGAGGAACAAGTTACAAAGGTAGTATAATCCAGCTGAAGCAAACGTTATGAGACATAAATCTCACATGATATTATGCTCAGGTGTGCCCATTCACGAAAGTGAAGAGGGGAAGCGGAAGTATATTTCCCATTTTTAAATAAGTCAAAACAGGTACTTTAAGAAAACCTAGGGGAGGGGGTAGTTTTGGGTTTTTGACATTTCCAATAAAAATACCAAAAAGATTTTTCAGAATTCTAAAGGGACTATTTCCCCACCCCTTCTAATTGGCACCCCTTCTTAAGCTCTGGAGAAGCCGTCCTTGTCACAGGCTCCAAGGCAGGGAGGAGGGTATAAAAGAACTTTTTCTGAGGGTTTTACTATAAGAAAAAGAGTTAAAAAACGATCAGAAATTGGTTCATATCCATTTTTTACCTTTTTACAAGTCGGACAAAGATTTCGAGGGCGGGTCAAACCTCCTAAGCCCCCTGGATACGGCCTTGCTTCAAGGGCCTTATGAAGCTTACTGTTGCTTCTCTTGTTTTTTTGCAGCTAGGCTTTCTTAAATCTGAGTGAATTAAACTAGGGATATTTCTCCCTTCTTGGACAAACGTACACCTGCATTTTTTTAAAGATCAGCATGGATATTCTTGAGGCTTATGGTCTAATAACAAGCGTTCAATTATAAATTTGGTCGTTTTCCAGGACTTTGACTTCCGGTAAAAATATATTCAGGCAAGAATCTTTAATTAAAACAAAATAATCGAACGAGTTGTAGCCAGTGGCACAAGAAATCAGAGACAGAGAAAGACTAAAATCAACCCTTCGATAATAAGTTGGTAATTTTTGGAATATAAAATTAGGACAAAAGCTTGCTAGTTTTAGTATACAAGAAGTTCAAAATTACATACCTTTATAATACTGGTACCCAAGTAAAAAAAAAAAAAAAGAAGAAAAAAAAACTTGCACATGGCACGACTGTACTTTCATGTAAATAGGGTAGGCTACTAGTAGCCACAGTTAAGCACAATGAGGCCTTTGGTCGATGATTAGCCCAAAATATCAACATTTTTGCGATTGTTTGAGACAAATGTTTCCTTTCTGTTTATATTTCCAAATTAACCAATTTTGGTGCTTTTCAAATGTTGCCGCATAGGAGCCAGTCTGTGGAGAAAATATTTGGAGATAAAAATCGGCACACTATAAAAATGGGTCAATGTTGTAGGTAGTAAAAGCTAGAGTTTCTTGGAAGTGATCTCTCGGGAGGTATGTCTTCCCCCTTCAAAGAACAAGCAACAGAAAATTATAACGGTAAAAATATTTATGAAGCTAAAAATTATCCATGGTTGGTCTAACACAAAGTAAGAACAGATATAAAGTTCCCTAAGGGACCCCTTCCTTCCTTGACCAAATTTCAAAACATACCGCAACTAAGAAATTATCTTTCTACCCAACACCTTATATAATATACCTGATGTCGGTATTTAAATCAATATAGTTATCTTCGCCAGGTACCCGTAAATGTGTAGCTCTTTTCCTGATTTAAGATCTTAAAGGGTTGCAAATCCGTGCCAAAGAACCAATTTTAGGGAGAAAACACACAGTCAAACTAAAATTAATGCTTGATTAAGGATGTGGTTAACCCCTATGGTTAACCCTATGTGGTTGACCCGACTATGTGCTTCGATACAGGTACCTTAGGAAAATGATTTGCTTAATTTCGATGGAATAGTGCTGCCTTCATGCCTAAATAGTCCCGGAGACTTTAGATACATACCCAATGGGATGAATGGACCACAGTCCTCAACGATGTGTCGTGATTTTTCCAACTTGTCGTAAAGTTTCTTACATTTTCCAAAACGAGTATTTTTGGTATTTCTTTTTATTTAAGTTTTGTAAGTTATATTTTCTAAAGTGTCACATACTTCAGAGATGAAGCCACAAGGCTACTTGGAAATGGGTAGAATAATTATTCCTGTCTTTTTATCCATAAAAAAGTTCTGTCTTTTCCCAAAAAGTCAAAAGAAATCTTGATCAGTCCTGCGAACCAGTTTTTTATTGTATAAAATAAATTTTAGAAAAGATAAAGCCAAGAACATCAGAAGAGGAGGAAGGTTTCCCAATAATAAAGCTTCGAATACCCATACCAGTTAATTATACAGCTGATGGAAAGTCTATTATTGGCAAACCTGGAGCTGACTACCCAGCATATGACCAAGTGCCACAGACACCTTTCACTTGTCAAGGACCAGGACATAAACTTGTGGCAGATAATTTTGCGAGGTGTCAAGTAAGCTTTTAAGACTATTAATTTTGTGTTTTATTACATATTGTTGTATCGTATTTAAGTGTAAGCTTCTTGAACTATGTGATAAATACCTATTACCAAAATTCGGAACTTCGAAAAATACAAATTTAAATTGTCCATATATACAGTTTGATTTTTCTCAACCAAAGAGCGCGACAAAGTTATACCTCGGAGGAACAAAGGGAACACTAGTAAACAATCTATGATTAAAATGGTTTTTTTTTTTTTTACTAGCTTAAATTCTTACATAGAAGAGCCAATAAAGTGAGTTAAATTTATGTTCTTTGTACTGGCTTAAAATTTTACTCAGAAACACAGGAGGGCAAATCAGGCTTTTAAAAAGTAGAATTATTTGTCTTTTTTCTGACATAGATTTAAGGATACATTTGCTTCAGTTTGGGTTCTGTATCTCTGTAGTAAAGAAGAAATAGTCAATTAAAACTTTTTTGAAAATCGAAATATTAATGTTCTTTTAATGTTCGAAATATTAACGGTTGTGTGCAAGAGAATTATCGGCATCTTATTGTGGCCTTGATAATGTTCATGGTTTTAATAGTCGGTCAGAATGGAATAGACTCGAGCACATCATAAGAGGTTGATTCGAAAAAAAAATTAGGCTATAATCAGAAGAAGAAGTTTTTTTTAAGTAGAATAAAACCTTAGCTTAAAGATTGAGGGATTGAGGAGGGATTAACCCCCATCATAGGGGTTAACCACCCGCAGTTGAAAACAATTAGCTTTTTCTACTTAATTTCTGACAGTTTTTCAAATCAAGCCAGAGAATCCTCCTACCCCTCCATGAAAATCTCAACAGCTTGAGCTTAAAAGCTCTACACTAGGGTTGTCTAATATGCCGAATCTGATAGTATGGTCTTAGTGAGATCCCTTGACTATTTACTGATGTTTACCCAATTCTCGAAAAAATCTGGAAAATTTTCTTAAACTCATAGATTTTGACTGGTAAAATTAAAATTTACCGTTTGTTACTGTGGACTGTTTCATCTTGCATGTTCCTCAACCAGTTGTTAACGATAAATAATTACGGATAAATTCTTAAGTTTTCACAGAATCACCGGTTGTCTTTGGCTAGCTAACCGTTGTAATTCCCGTTTACCGAACATCATCTTTATGGTTGTAAATATTTAAGTAACCGTGTTATTTTATCTTTTATACATTTCTTTTGGCTAATCTAAAACATGATATGGTAAAATTACAACGTTTACTAACTTAGAACGAGATTTCGACACATAAAATTTCACTGGTTGTCAATTCAATTTTTTCTTCTTGTTTAGTTCACCTGAAAATTTCCTTCTTTCTGTTTATTAAATTTAAATAAAAAGCCGGGAAATTTGGGGCGCTTTGTGCTACGATTACTACCGACTCACGTTTTTTTTTATTAAGGTACTAAAAATACTGCGGGTTCTTTACCTCCCCCATCCCCCTCCCACCATATGTTTTTTAGGAGTCGTTCTTAAAAAATTGGGGGGGGGATTCAAACCTTAGCGTAAAGAGCTCTGAATTGAAGAGGCAGCCCCCTTACATATGGAAAAAAGCTTCTGTCTACTTTAAGTTATAATGTTGATCCTTACTGAAAGTCAAAAAACTTTTTTTTATTATTTATTGAATATCAGTAGTTAGTTTGAATTTTAAGTGCAAAGGAACAATGAACTGAAAACAACAACTGAGCTTAATAGTTGTTTTAACAGCAGCAGCAGAAGTAGTAGTGTCAGTAGTAGTACGCATTAAATACCTTTAGGTTGGTTCAAAATCCTCCTCAACGTGCGTTGAAAGTTTCAATTTAGTGTTTTAAGCTGTTTAATTCTCTAAACTAGCTGTTATGCCAATGTGATGGGCAGCACCATGCCCTGCTAGGAATGGTGCTGCAATATATTGTTGTTCTTCAATAAACTTGCAACTACGTAAAAATAAAAAGGGACAATATTTACACATGGACATACCTGACTGGCTACTACTTCTACTGCTACTATGTCGTGAAGAACAATAAAAATGTTGCGAGCATACCTCTCCTCACTTAGAAAATTAAATCCAAAACACACAAAATTTCAATGTTTTCAATTTCACACCAGTATTTTTTTTATGTGAGCGTTTTGTAGGTAAAACCCTCTTTAAACATTGCCCTCTCCCCCACTAAGTAAAGTATTCGTGACTCTTGTGTAGAAGGGGAGAAAAGGAATGCTAATAAACGGAAAAAAGAAAGGATCTTGAATCCTTTTTGGATAAATGTGATGTAAATACTTCACTTTCATTTGAATTTATGTATGGGCTTAACATCTTTTTTAAAAATTAAGGTGAAAGACTTTTTTTTACATAATTATCTAAGACATTTAGAAAGTATTGTAGGTTATATTATAAAGCCCTGTGGCTTTAAGTGAAATAAATGAATAGATATACTTCTAAATAGAAAATAAACATGCTAATTTGAAACTAGACTCATTTACTGAATTTCATTTATTGAATTGATTTATTAAATTTGCTTTAAATTAAAGTTAGGCTTAAGGAAATGAATTTTATTCTAAAGATTAACGTTCACTTCAGATAAATAAAAAAAAGGGTTAACGAAGACGACCAGGCAAATCTTGGGGTTAGACTGGTTGCTTTTTAGCCCAAAATATTGAATGACTAATTAATGAATATTGGTATGTTTCTTCAGTTTTTACAATATTTTTTAACCTCTTTTCTTTAGAAAATCGCACAGATTAAGCAAGCTTTAAGGGTGGTAGACTTTGGCCCCACAACCCCTTTCCAAAAGCTAGAGATATCATAATGATAAAATAAGATATTACGAATAAAATTTCAAATATTGTAGTATTATAATGTATTCTATAGACAGCTATTATATATGACAGAATATTATTTCATAGCATATTATAATATGAAATGTTATAATAAATAAAATATGATATAATCAATATAGAAGTATTATTAATAAACAGATAGGAAAAAATATATTTTGGTAACAAAGATATTGCAATGATAAAAAATAAAAATGAATAAAAATAAAATAAAAAAGAATAAAATTAGCAAACAAAAGTACTATTAATAAGCAGATTGAAAAAATATTTTAGTAACAAAGATATATCAATGATAAAAAATAAAAATGAATTAAAATAGAATGAAAAAAAATGAATAAAAAAGTACTATTTACAAACAGATAGAAAAGGAAGATGTTGCAATGATAAAAAAAAGCGACTTTTGGAGAAAAACTAAGAGTCTTTGAGATAACTTGTCTGTTTCATCTTTGTGATCCTTTGTGACTATCTTCTATTAGAAGCATGATATTATGCTCTTTCTTACCATATTCACTTTTCCAGGTATTTCACAAATGCGAGGGCGCTACTAAAATTGGTTCCTTCATTTGTCCACATGGTACTGTTTTTGACCAGCAATCAGGGATTTGTGACTGGTGGTATGATGTAACGTGTCATGTATCAAACTAAATATTTAATTAACTTATTGTATTTTTATAGAAATAAAATTTTTGATGAATAATCAAGGAAAGTACAGTAGGGGTTAAAAAAAAATGAATATCTGTCAAACCTCACAAAACCCATAGAAGACGATATATTATAACAATACCCAAATACATAAAAAATTCCTACATGGACAAGTAATTTAAAATTCAACAAAATATGTGTGAAGTTATTGACTTTTGAAATTCAGTAGGCAGCAAGTCCGATGCGTTAAAAAAAAGAGGGGAAAATACAAGTTTATTAGTAGTAAATATTTCCCACTACAAGTAGCGAACCTAAACATGCACGGTCTTATTCACTCACCTGTGGACCTTTGAACATGATAATTGAGCATGTCTATCAGGATTGCCACCTGGTGAAAAACCACTAGATTTTAGTGATGTTTTGTTGATTTTATTATTTTTTTTCAATATTCTAGGGATTTTTATGCTGATTTAGTAATTTTTTAGGAAATACTAAATTCACTAGAAAAAATATAGCAGCAAAGATATTCCACTGTAAGTATCGAACCTAAACATGCAAGGTCTTGATCACCTACCTGCGGACCCTAAATCATGGTAATTGAGCATGTCTATCAGGGTTCCCAACTGGTGAAAAAATCACTGGGTTTTAGTGATTTTTGTTGATTTTGTGATTTTCGTTCAATATTGCAAGGATTTTAATGCTGATATAGTGATTTTTAGGCAATACTAAAATCACTAGAAAAAATATAAATTCATCAGTAGTAGAGATTTCCGCAGCAAGCATCGAACCTAAACATGCATGGTCTTATTCACTTACCTGCGGGCCGTAGATCATGCTAATTCAGCTGTCTATCAGGGTTGCAACGTGGTGAAAGAAATCACCATATTTGAGTGATTTGTTATTGATTTTGTGATTTTTTCAATATTCTAGTTATGTAAATGCTGATTTAGTTATGTTTTTAAGGAAATACTAAAATCACTAGAAAAAATATAAATTTATCAGTAATAGAGATTTCGGCTGCAAGTATCGAACCTAAGCATGCATGGTCTTATTCACTTACCTGTAGACCGTAGTTCATGCTAATTGAGCTGTCTATCAGGGTTGCAACGTGGTGAAAGAAATTAATATATTTTAGTGATTAGTAGTTGATTTTATTATTTTTTTTCAATATCCTAGTTATTTAAATGTTGATTTAGTGAGGTTTTTAAGACAATACTAAAATCACTAGAAAAATATAAATTTATCAGTAGTAGAGATTTCTGCTGCAAGTATCAAACCTAGGCATGCATGGTCTTATTCACTTACGTGCGGACCGTAGATCATGCTAATTGAGCTGTCTATCAGGGTTGCAACGTGGTGAAAGAAATCACTATATTTTAGTCATTTGTTGTTGGTTTTGTGATTTTTTTCAATATCCTAGTTATTTGAATGCTGATTCAGTGATGTTTTTTAAGGTAATACTAAAATCACTAGAAAAAAATACAAATTTATCAGTAGAAAAATTTTCCGCTTTAAGTATCTAACCAGAACATGCATGGTCTTATTCACCTACCTGTGGAACCTAGGTTATAACAATTGAGAATGTCTATCAGGGGTGCCACCTGGTGAAAGAAATCATTAGATTTTAGTGATTTGTTGTTGAGTTTGTGATTGTTTTCAATATTCTACTAATTTGTATGCTGATTTACTGATGGTTCTTTTTTTTGTAGGCAATACTAAATTAACTAGAGAAAACTCAAATTTATCAGTAGAAAAATTTTCCGCTTTAAGTATCTAACCAGAACATGCATGGTCTTATTCACCTACCTGTGGAACCTAGGTTATAACAATTGAGAATGTCTATCAGGGGTGCCACCTGGTGAAAGAAATCATTAGATTTTAGTGATTTGTTGTTGAGTTTGTGATTGTTTTCAATATTCTACTAATTTGTATGCTGATTTACTGATGGTTCTTTTTTTTTGTAGGCAATACTAAATTAACTAGAGAAAACTCAAATTTATCATTAGTAGAGATTTTTCTGTGCAAATATCGAACCTAAGCATGCACGGTCTTATTCGCCTACCTGCGGACCCTAGATCTTGGTAATTGACCATGTGTGTCAGGGTGGTCACCTGATGAAACAGTCACTAGATTTTATTGTTTTTTTTTGCTGAATTCGTGATCTTTTTCAATGTTCTAGGGACTAATATGCTGATTCAGTGATTTCTTAGGCAATACTAAGATTACTAGCAAAACACAAATTTATCTGTAGCATAGAAAACCACTAGATTTTAGTGGTTTTTTTGTTGATTTTCTTCAATATTCTAGTGATCTATATGCTAATATTGTGATTTTTTTAGACAATATAAAGAATCGCTAGAAATATTAATAAATTACTAGGGGGGAAGGCAACACCGATGTCTATCCATATTAATTCTTCTTCTTTTCCAGTGCAGTTACCAGTCTCACAATATCCATTGATGCAAATAGAATTTTTCTTATCTGTCAATAATGGTAATCTTATGCTTTAACGATGCATCTGTTGGCTGAACACTTTTATGGTGGTTTTCCTAGAAGGGTATAATTTTGAAGAAGGGCAATTTTATACTTAATGTTTTCAGTAGAGTTATTCCGGGAAGTAAGTAGCTTTCATATTACGTACGAAATGTTCTAGGCTAAGCGGTCAAGCTACGCTACCAATGGCGTCGATTATGGAAATTAGGGGGGTACATTTTCTAAAATCTAGAGGGGGGGGCTATTTTGCTGTTTGTAGCTTTTTGGTGACAATAACAAAAGAAGTTTTAAAAAAATGTAAAAAAGGAATCTTTCAAAATGGGGGGGGGGAACAGATTCTATATTGCTCTTGATGATGGCTAGTTGCCTGGGAGAATTCGCTAATGAACACTTTGTATTTCAGACGGTCAGTCCGTTGGGCGGGAAGACTTAGGGTGAAATTCATCTATCTTGTTAAAGAACTTTGTTTTATTTTGTTTTACTTACTTTTTTCCCAGCACCATCATAATATTGGCCCGTAAAATGTAGGAGAGGTTTAAATGGTCACGAGTTCAAAATTCTAATGCCCTTTCTATGGGCCAAAACCAGTATGAAGACAACTTAATGCCCATTCACCATTCAACATTCAACAACGTAATGCCCATTCAACACGCATCCAGGTATCCCCTCTAGCTCAGATGGAATCAGCTCAAGAATTCTAATTGATCCTAAGACAGAGGGTCCCAAAATATGCAAATATCCCGTACAAAATAAAATCTTTGCTGTTACATTTAATAGAAGGAAGACTAATTTGTTGAAGCTATGTTTGAAACTTTTGCTTAGCCCCAAGCCCCCCAAAGAAGCCCCATTCTTGAAGTTCGGGGAAATGGTATATTTTTGAGAATTGTTGGCAATAATTGTCCTTATAAGATTATTATTATCTAATGTAATGTAAATTGTACATGACATGCAGATCTTCAATTGCACAGATGCTAGGCTGGAAGTTGCCGAACGTTTCCAGAGGTAATAACAATAAATGTTAAAAGTTAACGGCACTGCACAAGACAAAAGATTTAGGTTCTTACTTTAGCCCTGGTTTCAAACGCGATTATTTAGCTACTAATGGCGTTATTCTGTTTTAGCTCGTGGAAACATAAATGTTGAATAAAAATAGTTATTTCTAAACATTCATGGAAATATAAAAAGAGTACAAAACTTTATACTTGAGAACTAAGCCACTTGCATGGCTCTGACTTCAAAAAGGTAACGTTTCTATTTTTTTTATTAAAATACATCTACCAAGCATACACTAAATGCACTCAATCTCTGACCCTCTATTGTAAAACTGTATTGATACTGGTCAATTGTTCTTGGTCATATTTTTGATCATGTTTAGTCAACCAGGTGTAAGCTGGAATGCACCTAAAGCCGTCTTTAGTCAGCCCCTTTAGTCAGTAGTGCGTTATCCCCAATGTGTATACTTTATCTTTCACCCCATTTGGTAAATAGCGTGGATTCTTCGTCTCTAGCCCCTGCAGAAAACTGTGTGGTAGACCCTCCTTTTTGGTAACAGTAGGTCTTCAGTCTCTGTTTCCCTATGGTCAGTAGTTTGCACGCTCCTTCTCCAATCCCATTTAGTGAAAAGCAGGTATGCTCCAGCATCAACCGATTTTGTAGTGTGACTGTCCTAAATAAATAAAAAAATAGGTGCATATTTTATGAATGATGTTTTTATTTTATTATGAGGGTTCAACTGTGAATTATTGTGATACAATTTTATTTACCATGTTTCAGACTTTGGAGGCATAGGGAGTGATTTTCACTTTATTAAAGTTGCAATACAGCGTCAAAAATTAGAATATTGTGAAGATATATTTTCATATAACAGGATTAGCAAGCTACTACCCCCATTTTAAATTTCAAAGTTAATAGCTTAGTACCAAAGGACAGACTTCAATTACCCATGGATAAAATTCATAAAAGTCTTCTAAAGCCTTTTATGAAGACATAATATCAATAAAATGTCAACGTTTTTATAATATTTGGTTCGGTTCTGTTTTGGTTTTCTTTTGTTCCAATGAATTGGCAACTCAAAATAAAAATCTTTTAAAAATAAAATAAACAGTAAATAAGGACCGAGCATGTCTCGATAATAGCATCTCTTTTAATGGCACATCAAATCGAACTTCGGTAATTAGCCCCCATTCTATAGCTGAAGGCATCTAGTTAGATGAATGATTTTTTCCAAATATTCTCATGTAATTCTTTTGTTGGAGGGAGAGGCACTGAGGAACATTGCTTGTCGCCTAAAAATAATACACTAATTGTGGCTTTTGGTGAGTAAGAATCTAAAAATTTTGCCGCAAAAGTATATTTTCGGTTCAAAACATTGACACGTTTGCAATGACGAGAAAAAACAAATGAAATTTTGTTTCATGTCACGATGACAAAATAAAAACCCTGGTACTTTTTATAATAGCACAATTGGCAGTGATTGAAAAATCGAAGACACACAAAATGATGACAAATAGTTTTCGATGGACTGTTTAGTTCTAGTTAATGCCATAAAAATGTAAAATAATTTATTAGCTATATAATAAATAAATTACTGGCAAGTATTAAGCAGTTAGATGCGCCGAAACAGCCTTTAAGGCGGAAAATACTTCCCTTCCTGAAGTTTTTATATATTTAGCTGGAAGTATGAATCCATGTTTGCCTGTGTCTCGCAATTCAATTGTAAAACTGTAGGGAATGCCAATGGATTTTGCCCAGTCGTCAGAGCCACCTATGATAATTAAACAGACATTAAAGTGATCTTTACAATAACATACGTACATAATTTTCTATGCCAAGTTGTTAAGTTATGCAACTTAAGCATAATCTTTCACTGTCAAACAAGTTATTTCATACTAGGCTAACATAAAAATTGACTCGACCATCAAAATCATCGTCACAAATCTTCACAATAGTAATCAAAATATTCGAAGAATGAAACGTGAGATGGGGGTGGAGATTCAAGCTCTGATCAAGCATGAACGACTTTCTACGATTAATTTATTCTGGAAATTTTTTAACTGCTCATCCAGAAAATTATTTTGTTGCTGCTATAGTGACCTCTACAACGTAACAGTACTACGGAACGTAAATTTCTAAGTGAGCTCGGGTCTAGTTGGTGCTGCCTGGCTTACATACAAAATTCGCTCCTTAAGATTACGTAGCTTAGCATAAAGTCTTAAGTTATACCAGTGTCAAAGAGTATGAAAGAATCAGAAAGCACACTTTAAATTGCGTTTTAGTGTTACGTTCTCCCCTCCGCACTGGATTCTGCAAGGCCTATCCTACGTAAGACTTTATGTTAATGTGACCATAAGACGTAACAAACCATAAGAGCTTTGAATTTCAGTAAATTTCAATTTTCTACGTTTGAAACAGTTCGTGAAAACAAACAGTAAGTAAGGAGCTACTCGGTTAAATAGTAACCAAAATTTCAAAAAACGGGATTTCAATAATAACTGCATAAGAAAATGATTTTTAAAGTTGATTCCACATATATGAAGTTCATCAAGTTTAATGCTGCCCATCATAAGCTTGAAAATTTGAGTGTATTTTTGAAAAGGGAAGATAATATCTCTAAACAATCAAGTGGTTTGTTTGAAAATCACATCATCAGATTCAGCACATCAGCAAACTCTACTGTATAGGTTTAAAGCCCTAACTACAAAAATCTAGAATTTTGTAATTTTTACCAGAAGAAATAAATCAAAAGTTCTAGTGCCATTTTTAAGTGACTAAAAAGATTGGACGATGATTAGCTCCCTCCCCACACCTCTTTTTTGTCTAAAAACATCTAATCAAAATATTTAGATACTCAGTTGATTCAGCATAGTCAAAAGATCTAATAAATATACCTTTAGGGATGACATTTCCCACTATAGCATCTGGAGAAGGAACTGTAAGTAATGCAATTTGCCTATTGTTTACATATTGTATTTGCTATTGGCAACTGAACAGTATTTTTTGAGGATAAATTTTCTACAAGGGGAATTTCCACTGAGAGAATTTTCCGTAGAGAGCCAAGTTTAAGGGGGGAATTTTCGTGGGAAAGTTCAAACGACGGAGGGGGGGATTTCAGGCCATGATCTAAAAAATGGTCATAAAATAAAATTCAAAATCTATCTTTTTCAACTGAAAGTAAGGAATGTCATTACACCTTAAAAAGAACAGAAATTACTCCATATATTAGGGGAGCTGCCCTTTCCTCAGTTTTGATCTTTAGGCTAAAGTTCAACTTTGTGTCAAAATCCTTTAAGAAAGATTGCGAAAACCACACACAAGGGCCGTTAAATTTGAATGAGAAACGTTTTTAAAGAGCTTTAAGAGTTTAGCGTAACGAGAAAAAGTCAAAAAAAGGGACAGCACCCCTCCTATAAGGAATAATTTATGTCCGTTTAAGTTTTAATATTGCTCCTTACTTTCAGTTGACTACAAATGCCTTCCTTAGTTTAACTAAATGAAAAAAACAAGTTTTTTAACTGAAAGTAAAGAGCTAAAAACGAAAGTAAAAACGAACAGAAATTATTCCGTATATTAAAGGGGCTTTTCCCTCCTCAACACCCCGCTCTTTACGCTAAAGTTTGATTCTTTCTCTCAACTTTACTTTTTAAAACAGTAAAAAACTTTAGCGTAAAGAGCAGGGTGTTGAGGAAGGAAAAGCCCCTTTAATATACGGAGTAATTTCTGTTCGTTTTAAGTTTTAATGTTGCTCCTAACTTTTAGTTAAAAAACTTGTTTTTTCATTTAATTTCTGAACGTTTTTGAACTAATACATTTTTGATTTTTGCTGACCGCACATGAATAATTAAAACCAAATTTGCATATTAATTTATTTTTTTTTGCTAAATGGCTTTCTCTTAGCTTTTATCGGAAAATTTTGAGAAAAAAGGGGTGGTGGAGGAGGCCTTGTTGCCCTCCAGTCTTTTGGTTACTTAAAAGGCAACCAGAACTTTTAATTTTATACGAACGTTTTTATTAGTAGAAAATATACGTAACGTTACGAATTAACTTACGTAAGGAACTTCCATATTTGCATATTTTTATTACGTATACGAGGGATTTAAACCCCCTTGTTAATACCTCAATCTTTGCCCTAAGGCTTAAATTTTGTCCCAATTCTTTAAGAATGACCCCTGAATCACAAAGGCCGCAGAATAAATGGTTCAAGTTACTAGAAATACTCTAGCGTAAAGAGCGGGGTATTTAGGAGGAGATGAACCCCACATATGCTTAATAATTTTTTTTTTCGTTTTAAGTTTTAATGCCGCTCCTTAGTTTCACTTGAAAAAAAACTTTTCAATATCTATTTTTTAATTTTTTTGTTTTTGTTTTAAATAGTGTTAGAATATCCTGCACCCCCTTCATGGAAATTATCTTCTCCAATGACAAATTCCTCCATGGAAATATCCTCCCACGTAACCACCCTCCCCTCTACCCCCCTCCCAACCAAAAAATTCCGCTGAAAACGTCTGTACACCTCCCAATAACCATTACTATACCTAAGCAATGGTCAAATTTTGTAACTTGCAGCCCCTCCCCTTAGGCTGTGAGGGAGTGATTCGTCCCCAAACACATTGTTATTAGGTTTTTTGACTATGCTGAACAAAATGGCAATCTAAAAATTTTGATCTGTTGACTTTGGGAAAAAATGAGCTTGGGAGGGCGCCTGGCTACCACCAATTTTTTAGGTCACTTAAAAATGGCACTAGAAATTTTAATTTCCATTAGAATGAGCCCCCTCGCGAAATTATAGTACCACTGTGTCGATACGATTACCCCTGGGAAAAAAAAGGAAAATAAATAAACACTCACCCGTGATCGGTCTTCTGGCAAAGAATATGAAATTCCACATTTTTGTAGATAGGAGCTTGAAATTTCTACAGTAGGGTTCTCTGATACGCTAAATGCGATGGTGGGATTTTTTTTTAAGATTATATGAATTTAGGGGATGTTTCCCCCTATTTTCAAAAAAATAGGCAAATTTTCTCAGGCTCATAACTTTTGATGGGTAGGACCAAATTTGATTAAACTTATATATTTAAAATCATCAGAAAAATTCAATTCTTTTGATGTATCTATTAGTGTCAAAATTCTGTCTTTTAGGGTTTCGTTTACAATTGAGCCGGGTCACTCCTTACTACAGTTCGTTACCACGAACTGTTTGATACATTCATAAGATAAAAATGGATCTTCTTGATGAAAAAGTTATTGAATCTGTAGAGGCTATAAAGTATGTGGATATTTGAAAAGAAAAAATCTGATCAATTAAAGAGATTCTTACTAAAATTAAAGAGAACTAAAACAGAAGAAAATTTTTCCCCTACGAAAAAGGCAAGATATTGGGATAACATACTATTATCAACTAATTTTCATTTATCCCTTTTTTTGTTATCGAGTTTTTTTATTGTTTTTTTTATTTGCAATTGAAGTATGGATATATGGTAAAAGTAGGTTAAAAGCACGGGTAAAAGTCAAGTTTAGCTATGTTTCGCTATTATATATAAATTAAATTTGATATATGTTTACATAAATTATGCCAGTCAGTTCTAAGGTCAGTCCTATCTTACAACAACATAGAGGTCTAAAATTAAAACTAAAAGTCACTAATTAGAAAGGCAAAAGCTTCAATTATAATTAGACTCGGAATTACATTCTTTTTATCTGTTATAGGTCTATTCTAGAATCATAAGTTACATTCAAATATAATTTTTATAATACATTTTACTCTAAATTTGAAATTACTATCAGATTTTTCACTGCAGACTCTTTTTTAACCCGCTTAATATAACTATTTAGTGAATTTTGGGATTGTTAGTTATTGGGAGGTTTTAGTATTACTTTAACTATTTTTCATCAAATCACCGACTCATATATTGTCACATAAATTTTCGTACTTTTGTCATTTAAATTTGTTAAATTTTTTTACTATTTCGACCGCTTCCACATATTCAATTGCTTTTAAACTTTATCAATTTATACACTTTTAATGACAGTGTAATTATACAGCATTAAAATTCCCCCCTCCCCTTGTATACTCCCCATTGTATAAATAAAATAACATAAAGAAGTGACTAGGCAAAACAAGAACAGTAAGACAAACACTGACTTGATAGCGCAGCAGCATAAGCATTTTATCTTTGTCTATGCTAACTTAGAGTCTTAAGGAAGACTAAATAGTCAAAAATAATAAATATTGAGCCAAAACTTAAGCTTGTTTTCAAAGTGGACTATAGGTAGAAAATAAACTTTTTCGTGAAAATCTATGAGTAAAAGTTAAAACAAGGATTAGGGTTTACCTAACCTCGTCTTCTCAACTTATTGTCCTCAACTCTCTAACTTTGTTATGGGTAAATCAATTTTATATCTCTCTTAGGTAAAGTTCAATCTGTTTTGCATCCCTTCTTTTCACTTATATTCACAGATTCTCTCTCGAAAAAGAATCATTTTTCTAATTTTTAGTTCATTTTAAAATTATGTTTTTTCAAACAATTTTTTTTTGATAATTTGGGTGATTTGGACAAGAAAAAAATCCAAATTATTAAAAAAAAACACAAAAAAAGAAATGCTGTATTTATACTGAAGTGAATAAGTTATCTGATCTCTCCCAACAAGCTCTAGGAAAATTATGTTTCTATCCCGCTTTCTATAGCTATATTAAAAGAAATGTTGAGATGGCTTGGACATATCTCAAAATGGAAAGCAGGTCATCCTAAAATTTGCCGGGAGGAAGTTGTATTATAGAATTTAAATAAAATTGAAACTTCATGGGATTGAAAAGCCAATCTGTGAATGGATTGGGATGAAGGACGAGCTTGTAGAGCTGTCTTAACTTCAGGGAGCTTGGTTCAAGAGTGAGTTGTTAATAGGAGTTCATTTCTGTAAACAACTGTGGTGAGTTGTGTTTATTTCTGTACGTTGATGTTTAAAAGTTTATTTCCTGAAACATCAGTTGACGAATCTATGTTCGCTAGAATGTTTCAGTTTAGTATACAAATTGTATTTGGGACCATTCATAAAATGTCCGAATATCATTTTAGGAATTATCACCTTCTGAGCCTATGTTCGATATTATATTCAGATATTCTTCAACAATCCTGCATCTTTCAATTTTTCCTGGTTCGACTCTCGTGTAACCCAAAATTCCCCCCCCCCCGTAAAATATTTCTTTGCAGGTGCCTGTATCGCTGACTGTTCAAAATAATGAAAAAAAAATAGTAAGACTCACAGTTGTAGTAAAATTGCAAAAATAACTGACCATTTATGATTATAGTTTTTTTTGGCCTTTTATGGTTAGGGTTTATATTACAAATGTAGCAGTGTACAGTTTCCTTGTTTAAAAAGATTCTAGAAAGCTAAAAAAACCTTGTTTATATTTACAATATACACTGTTAAGACTATTTATAATTGTATTTAAAAAGCTTTTCGTGTTTCAAGTTGTATGTACTAACTTTTGTCTGTACGACAGTGTTTTGCTGCAGTGTTGCAGTATCATACCTTTTCCCGTTACTGAAGGTTTAAATCTCTATAGAGCAACCCTTATAGATCTAAATTTATTTTCTGTAAGAAATCTAGAGCTCGTACAAAATCCTACTATAAGAAATCAAGGAATCTGTGGGAGAAAATCTTGAGTATGTCCAGCGTGACGACATCACAAGACGCGTATATAGATCACAAGTCTGTAGCCAGGATTTTTGTTCAGGGGGGTTATTTTCACAGCCGAGGAGTACAAAAAAAAATTAAAAATGAATTGAAAGTTTGTTACAATGCGTTATTATTGCGTTTTACGAGTCGATTTTTTTAGGGGGGAAGGGTTCCAACTCCCTAGACCTCACCCCTTAAGATACAGCCTTGGTAGAAGCTCTGATGACATCAAAGATTGATAGGTGGGCAGCGCAAATGAAGAATATGGTGGATGATTGCTTACTACCAGAGCTATGAAATTATAGACTAGGTTTTTTTTTTAAGGAAAGGAAGTTACATTTTGTGTCAGAAAGAGGCTATGGAGGCTGGATGCTGAATTATGGCATACAAAAGCCATTAGAACCCTCACAGTCAAACCCTCGATCTACTAACAAAGACCAAAGAGGAGTGAGAGAAGAACTGTATTTTCAGGGTGAGAAGAAGTTAATATTTATTATTTAAAAGAAGAAGTTAATATTTATCATTTGCCTTAGATCTGAAAGGTTACCACTTGCTGAAAGAACAAAATATTTAGGGGGGCTCTGCAAGTCACTGCTCCTTGTTTCTGTCCCATTTGCGGGAATTAGAAAGATTTGATTGTGAGGATAAATTGTGAATTATTAGATCTAAGGAAAGAAATTTTTGGGCTAGAGATTAGGAGAATGAGGAAATAGTAAATTTACTGTGTAGGTAAGATGTAAAAGGTATAAAGAGACTTGAAAAGTTCTTGACTTTGGGTATGAGGCATAGAGAAAGGTTGTTAGAATATTAAAGATGAAGTACCGGGTTAATTAGGCTAGGTTATATCACCGTGGCAGTTTGTCTTTACATGGAAGAGTCTCTGTTTTTGCATTTGTTTTGGTGAACCCGACCCTTGGGCTTTAGCAGTAATAAATTCTATCCTATTCTACAAATAGTCTAGTGGTTACTTTATACATATAAGGGTTGTAAACAGTTTTGAACAAGGGATGAAAGGATTATTATCTTGAAAATATTTCAAAAATCTCAATGATATTTTGGAGCCTCTGTTGAGCTCTATAAAACTTTATATTCCTTGAAAAAAATTCTTGTTCTAAAGCTTTGTATCCTTTAGGAAAAAATTCAAGAGGAATCCTATTTTTGAACTTAGAATTCGCTGTGAGGCAACTAACCGTCATGCCTGTGGTCTGGAAAAATTACTTTAGAAGTATGATTTTCAAAAAAACCTTAAACATTAGAAATCGTTCTTTTTTTCACTATGCATACTTCGTCGTAGTATAAGCCTTACCAGCAGCAGGATAGAGCAGATCAGCTGAGTTTCCAACGGTAAATTTAGACCCTCCTTCTTTTTTAATTGCATCAGCCATTAAATCTGCTAACTCTTTCATTTCATTGTAATCTTCTGGACGTTTATTATTTCTGTAGCCCCATGGAATGAGAATATATTGACCATAACTGTGAAAGGTCAGGTATACCTGAAACATAAAAAAATTGAAGAGTTCTTAACGATATGTTAGTTTTTGAGGTTTTCTTCCTGCCAAAAGGAAACCTAGACCTTTTTCAAAATCCCTCCCACCATCCTCAATTGATACCTTAATATTTTTATGATGACACTTCGGTGAGTTTAAAAAGTAGACTATATACTTGATCTGTTTTAATTGTTTGGTTATTCAACAGAATCTAGCCCCCATTCCCCCAGAAAATTATTGCAAACTTGACTGTCACAGAAGTTATTCCCAAACATATACTAATCAAGTGCAACACTTTCGTTTCATTTCTCGAGTTTTCTTGCGCTTTGTGCACTCAGCCAAAATAAAATTAATAGACATCTCAATCAACCATACACATTATGTGATCAGAAGTAATGGGGTTGTGCTACAAGCTTTATTTAAATATTCGATATATCTATATATATATATATATTTTCTTTCCTTCTAACTACTTCTTGAAAAGGGTTTTTGACACTAAATTCAAATTGGATCTGGTGCGTTTTTTTCTTGAAATCTAATGTGCAGAAATAACCGTACTGGGATGCCCACTTAATTAGATAATCTGTCTTGGCTTTTATCTACAATTGGCCATGACTTTGACTTTTCTCACAACTATTCCCTTTTTTTTAATTCAAACAACGGCAATCAAAGGGGTCAAATTAACCTTGACTGGGATGCCCACTTAATTGGATAATCTGTCTTGGCTTTTTTCTACAATTGGCCATGACTTTGACTTTTCTCACAACTATTCCCTTTTTTTTAATACTTTCCCATTGACTCAGTAGTTAAATATGTCTACACAGCAAACTCAAGTTTTAACTTCCAGTTTCAAAGAGTTAAATCTACTTCAAAGGATGTAAAAGTATATAGTAATCATGGCCGCTGAAGTGTTTTCAAGGACAGCTTCTCTGACAATATAGTTTTTTTTGTAAATATCTTTCGTCTCTTATGGAAGCTCTTCGGCATTAATACCGTCTAGATGAGTCACAATTGTTCTTAGACTCCTTTAAAGACCGTTAGAAGGATGTGCTGCAATATATTGACAATAAACTTCCATCAATAGCTGTAGCACCAATTACTAACATAGTACACACATATTACATTTTGCAAGCACATATTACCGCTGCCGAAAACTTAAAGGCGGTGGGTGCAGAAAAACATATTCTACGGCTTGTTTTTTTCTTCAAGGCCGCTGTTAGTGTGTTTGTATACTTTTCCCATGAGATTTTGACTTGGGAAGGACAGGGCAATGGATTTTACAGACTGGCTGGTCTTTTTTAACTGACTGATTTGGGTGATATTACTGTTAAAATTCTTTTCACCGAGTGGCGTCACCCAGTGGTAAATTCAACTACCCAGTGGTGTCAGTTGCCAAAAGTTTTTCTAGGGAGGAGGATAGAGCAATAGATATTACCGACTGGCTGGTCTTTTTTAACTGATTGATTTAGGTGATTTTCATGTTAAAATTATTTTTACCCAGTGGCGTCACCCAGTGGCAAATTCAGCCACTCAGTGGTGTCAGTAGTCAAAAGTTTTTAAGGAGGAGGATAGAGCAATGGATGTTACCAACTGGCTGGTCTTTTTTAATTGATTGATTTAGGTGATATTACTGTTAAAATGATTTTCACTCAGTGGTAAATTCAACCACCCAGTTGCGTCAGTAGCCAAAAGTTTTTTTTCAGGGGGGGATAGATCGGCAACGGATTTTGTAGACTGGTTGTTATTTTTTAACTGAATGATTTGGGTGATATTACTGTTAAAATGACTTAATTTTTTGTCTTTACAGACTGACACTGTTCTTTTTTCTTTTTTTTCATTGATTTTACGTTATACACTTCCATCAGCCCATTTACCCAAATAAAAAAAATGAGCCTGTTAAGAAGTGGCACTTGGCGCCACTATGTTACAGATTGAATTTTTTTGCTGAAAAATGGGAGGGGGTCTGAATAAGCGGACACCCTTACATCCCCCTCTTCTCAGTTTAAAACTGGTAGAAAAGGATTGAACCAAAAAAAAGCTATTTGAGTTTTGTGATGACCTTTGACAATTAAAGTAGTAGAGCTTAGAGAGGAACGATATTAATAAAGCCTTAAAAATGGCATAGTTGGCCTTTTCTTATGGACCAGTATTGAAGTTTTGATAATTAAAAAAGTAGGGAAATAAATGTTAACACACCTTCAGAGTAGAACTAATATCTTCTATAAATTTGGCCATAGCAGCAGTTTCGGGTTCTGAAAACGCCTTTTCTCCTCTATAGATTTCGCTGCAAGGCTCATTGCTCGTACCCAGTCCACCCCATTCATAACCAAAGTTTCGATTGGGATCTGCACCACGACATCGAATCGAGGATTTCTTCGAACGAGTTTTTCTCCAAAGTCGATTCTCTGAGAACGTAAATTCGTAACCATCAGGGTTTACTACCGGTAAGAAATACCTAGAGGATCATTCAAACAATATAATAAAGAATAGAAAAACAGGTAATTTAGACAAACAATGGGTTAATTTTATCTAACACTTAACTACATCAAAATATTCTTACTAAGAAATATGTACTAAGAAATGTATTTGAGCTAAGTATTAAAAGTATTAAGTAGCTTCAATTGCTTGAATACTCAATAGAAAACATTAAAAGCAAGCCCATGTCCAATCATAGAATCATTTGCTAAATCAAGTCATTTCTTGGAATGTAGTTCAAACGCAACTTGCAACATGTTATGTTTTTTATTTGGGATGACTATAGTGTTTTATACTTGCTTCTTCCAAAGTTCTTGTTTACTTAATGATGATTGATGCAAATTATTGAGGGTTTAAGTCACAAAAATACTTATGTTGAACGGTTATGAAAGGTTTTGAGCGTTATATAACAGTGCTGAACAAGTCATGTTGAACGAAGATGGAGTTACACGCACAACCTTAAGAAGCTCAAAGCTGCTGTAGATAAGCAAATTATTCCCAACCTTTATCTAAGTTCCACAAAAATGGTAGCTCTTCAGTTGAGCATCGCACTGGCTTACAAAATCAAAAAAGCTTTGGATCAGTTCAGCTCAGTGCAAATCCATGATTTTTTGGCTAGACTTTTAATACCTGATGCCTTATACATCATGACGAATTTTTCATTCCATATCAATAATAGTAGATAAAGCAAAAGCTTCGTTTGTGCGCCATCTACCAGCATTTGCTTCTATCTTCTGCGTTTACGTATCAAAGTTACAAAAATACTAAACTACCGTTGTCTATAATAGTGGTAATTTATTCTGGTAATCTGTAATAGTAATTTATACTGACCTTTATTCTGACTAACTACTATTTGAACTAAAGAATGATGAGGAAAAAGAACGTACAATAGGAGAAAAGCTTACATAGGGTCTAGCCCAAGTTTACAATCTTTAACGATTAAACGTCAAAGTTGTAACTGAACTTTCATAAAGATATTGGTAATGAAATAAAATATCAAAAAATGACAAATTCCGCTCAAATCAGTTATGCCATACCACTTTGTACAAATGAGTGCATACAAATTTCTTCAACCTCTCTCTCAACTATAATCAATTATGGTTTCTGAGATAGAACAAAGAGAATAGTTTTGGTTTTCATTTGGCTGTCAGTAAAGCTCTCACTAGAGCCTCCTTTTGCTTTCGATAATTAGCTCCCTGGATGATTTATTCACTTAAATTTACGCTTAACGAATTTTATCATAAGAAATCACTCGTTTTAGAATTAAAACCACTAAAATTCACTACCCAATAAAAATCACTAGGCAATAGAAAAACCGCTAGAAAAAAGTGATAAATCACTGGGAGTAGCAACCCTGGTTGTGTGCTGATTGTTTTTAACAGGGCTTAAAATCAAATAGGGCGTAAGCCAACGTTTCAGTTCCTAGGTATATTTACAGGGACAGCACACTGAGAAATATTAATGAAAAATTAAAGTGTTAAAACACAGTGCGTAAATTTTTAATATTATCATCTTATCTCTTCCCCATTGTGAAGGGAATACACCAAGGGATTCTTACTTCTCCGTTATGGTTTAATAATAGTATTATTATGCCGCACGAACCAGTCCAGTCAACATATATTTTTAGAAGTTTTGAGTGTGCCAATTAATATTACTCTCGGATCTCATGACCCAAATCAATCTTCATTGCATACCAGACTAACATAAATGTTTCTTCATTGCTAGTTTTGTCGTTATTGATTATATAGTTTTGTTCATGTTGTCGAGTCTTGTTTTTCACCCTTTTTTTCTTCTTTTTTTCTACTCTATTTGCGACATTTTGTGTGTTTTGTAATGGGTAATAAAATAATTATAACAGTAATAATATAACCTAAAAGCCCTTTTGACAATTTAGATACACATAGTACCTTTTGATTCAATTACACATCCCCTTCAATTTTCCCAGAAAAATAAAACTTAATATCCTATTTTGTTTACGAGACATTGTATCTATGACATTCCGATAACCTAGATGCACTTAAACCCTTTTGAAATAGTTTAATACTAGTAGCATTATTAGAGTTTCAGCCCAATACCACCAGCCGTTCCTGAGATATTCCTGACGCATTCTTTTGACAACTAGCCACCACATGGTGCTTTTGATTTAATTTTATAGCAGCAAAAACTTTCCTTGAAAATTTTACTTTATACCCTATTTTAGTCTTAAGATACCATTTTGACAACCAAGATGTACTTAAACTATTTTGATTTAGTTTAGCAATAACACTAGTAGTTGTAACAATAGTAGCAAAAGTGGTAGTGACATTTTTAGCCCTGAAAATTTTATCTTAATGCTCTAAGTCATTCCTCAGATACTGACGATACGTCTTTTTAACAACTTGCATGGATATAGTATATTTTACTTTAGTTCGAAACCGCCATTTCCATTCCCTTCATTCCAGATGCTAAGGGTCTTAATACCCTTAGCATCTGGATTAGTAGCAGTGGTAATAGCAGTAATAGTAGAAAGAGTGGGAGAAGTGATATTAATAGCAATAATAGTTGCAGTAGCGGTATTCAAATAGTGCCTTTCTGGTTAGTTCAGTATCTCCCTCAACATTCCTTAAAAACTTGACTTTATTGCTCTTGGTTTTAGTAATATTGGCACTAGTTCAGTTCAATCCGGTTCACTTCAATTCACTTTTACTTACACTCAAAAAACAACGTTCAACTAAACTGCTAGTGCCCAAAAAAGGCAAAAAAAAGCACTTGCGACTGCGTAGGTAAATTTAACATACTTTCTTACTATTGATAAATAAATACAAAGAGATAAAAAAAATACGATAAAAGACTACCGATATAATAATAATTTCGACTCATAATAATAATAATAACTTCGGAAGACGCCCATAGTTTCAATCTCAACAAAATTAGAGAAGAAAAATTCAATCAGATAAAATATTTGGTATTTCTTGGCTCATGTTTGTAAGAAAACACATAAAAATTTACTCCAGGAGGAAGAGCGAGAAGATAAAAATTAAAAAATGAAAAGAGGATTTTGCAGGGAACACAAAAGTTACAAGGAAAATCTTCATATTTATAATAAGTCTCAGTTAATGATTAAATATAGGCTCAAAGAACACACGAAAATTAATCTACTCAAAGGTCAGCTCAGCAAACTTACCAGTCAAAATTTTGGATCAGTTCTGGATGGTCTTCGTAGTTTTCAACCAGCTCTCTCATTGCATACGTAACAGAAGCAGGGGATATCCACTCTCTAGCATGGATGCCTGCATCGATCCAAATTCCTGGCTTTGTCCGGGCTCCTTTCTTTGAAGAAACTTTAAGGACAAGAATTTTTCGTCCTTCACTAGATTTCCCTATGTTTATTACTTCACAGATATCAGACTTGTATCCAGCAAGATAATTCATGTATCCATAAATATCTTTAATACGGTGATAGCGCTCCCAGCTCATACCGTGACCTAGAAAAATTTGAATCAAAGTTTCAAAATATTAAGAAATACCTTAATCGACCTTCTCCAAATTTAAATATACAGTTAGGCTGGATGTTTAGCAATATATATATATATATATATATATATATATATATATATATATATATATATATATATATATATATATATATATATATATATATATATATATATATATACTAGCTGTTGGGGTGGCGCTTCGCGCCACCCCAACACCTAGTTGGTGGGGCGCTTCGCGCCCCCCCCAAGCCCCCCCGCGCGCGTAAGTCGTTACGCGCCATATTAGTTACGCGCCATTGTAGTTGTGTCCCTGTGTCCCACCTGTGAATAGAGATAGATATAAATATATGTTTTTAACTACGTAAAACATGCGAATATACAACATTCTTCGCTGTCCCATTGTCTGTGCATATAAATATATTGTCAGGTTTACTGACTCTTGAACATGCAACATATAATTGTCCATGGGAAAAACAATCCGTATTCAGATCTATACCTCATTATTCTAATGATGTGTCCCTGTGTCCCGGTCTTCATTTATATTCCCTGTGTCCCGGTCGTCATTTGTGTCCCGCTGTCCCAGTTTGTAATTTCTCTTTGAGTGTCCCGGTCGTCATTTATATTCCCTGTGTCCCGGTCGTCATTTGTGTCCCGGTGTCCCGGTCTGTAATTTCTATTCGAACAATCCCTGTGTCCCGGTCGTCATTTATATATCCCGCCTGTGCCCCCGGCGTCCCCGTTGTAGTTGTGTCCCTGTGTCCCGGTCGTCATTTATATTCCCTGTGTCCCGGTCGTGATTTGTGTCCGGGTGTCCCAGTCTGTAATTTCTCTTTGAGGTTCCCGGTCGTCACTTATATTCCCTCTTTCTCGGTCGTCATTTGTGTCCCGGTCTGTAATTTCTCTTTGAGTGTTTTTTCTTTTTAGTTTTTTTTTAGTTTTTTACCTTTTTTTCTTTTTTCAGTTTTCTTTTTCTTCTTTATTTTTCAGCGTCACTATGACGAACCTTTGTTTTTTTAACTTAAATCTGGTAGGCATTGATAACCTTATCCAAGTCAAAATCCGAAACCCAATCATCATCGCTATCATTTTCAGTTTTGATATGTTTTGACTCTCGCTGTCCAGGTGGATTTTCATCTAACTGCGCGGTTTTGCGTTCTTTAGCCGCAAGCCTGTTTTCTTGCTGTTCTTGTGATTCCCCGGCACGCTTTCTTTTCTTACTTTCTCTATCAGCTGCAAGCCTGTTTTCTTGCTGTTTTTGTGATTCCTTGGAACGCTTTCTTTTCTTACTTTCTCTATCAGCAGCAAGTTTTTTGGCATAAGCTCTTTGAGCAGCTTCCTCGGCTGTTGCCATTGTAGGTTCTTCAGTCATTTTACAATTAAACATTTTTCCGTGAACAAATGTCTTAAATACCATTAATGACGTCACCGTCATAGCAAAAATGACGACAACTAATTTCATGACGTCAGTCGACACAGAAACATGACGTCACCTGATCCACAGACAGACAACTTATTTTTATATATATAGATATATATCGAATGTGCCCTTAAGCTGTGTTGATGGTGATTGCTAATTGAACATTCCCTGTGTCCCGGTGGTCATTTATATATCCCCCCTGTGCCCCCCAGTGTCCCCGTTGTAGTTATGTCCCTGTGACCCGGTCGTTATTTGTGTCTCGATGTCCCAGTCTGTAATTTCTCTTTGAGTGTCCCGTTTGTCATTGATATTCCCTTTTTCCCGGTAGTCCTTTGTGTCCCGGTGTCCCGGTCTGTAATTTCGTCAGTCGACAAATATGACGTCAGTCGACAAATAACTTCATGACGGAATAATACTCAATCCTCATAATGACGTCAGTCGACAAACATGACATCAGTCGACACAAAAACATGACGTCAGTCAACAGACATAAAAACTTATTTTTATATATATATAGATATAGATATAATTTCTGTTTCAGTTTTTCTTTTTTTAGTTTTGCAGCTTTTTTAGGTTTTTTAGCTTTTTTTCTTTTTAGTTTTTTACCTTTTTATGGCACGTGGTATTAACCAAGTGACATATAGCAATCGCAAATTCTGTCGGTCTTTCGGTCAATGTTCATTCTAACATTGACAGTTGGAAAAATCTTCACGTGCCAAGTATGCTAAAGCTCAACAATTTATAATAAACCTCAAATTTTAAGTATCTGTTTTAAATTTTTCGAATTACTTTAATCTAATGTCAAAATATTTTCAAATATTTATGCAATGCCCAGTTTTTACATTTTTAGTTTTCTTTTTCTTCTTTATTTTTTAGACGTAAATACATATCGCCGAACCTTTGCTTTTTTAAGTAAAATCTGGTAGGTATTGATAACCTTATCCAAGTCAAAATCCCAAACCCAATCATCATCGCTATCATTTTCAGTTTTGATACGTTTTGACTCTCGCTGTCCAGGTTGATCTTCTTCTAATTGCGCGGTTTTGCGTTCTTTAGCCGCAAGCCTTTTGGCATTAACTCTTTGAGCAACTTCCTCGGCTGTTTCTTCTGTTGTAGGATTTGGTAACATTCTATCTTTTTCAATGTTTTTCAATTTGTCAGTGTTCATTATAACATTGACTGTTAGAAAAAAATTTACGTGCCATGCATGCTAACACTCAGCAATTTATAATAAACCTTAAAATTATAAATATCTGTTATAAGGTTTTCGAATTACTTTAATCTATTGTCAAAATATATAGAAATGTTTATGTAATTCCCAGTTTCTACAGTTTTAGTTTTAGTTTGCTTTTCAGTTTAGTTTCATTTTATATATAGATAAGATATGATCTGGCGTAACTGACAGACAATTTATTTATATACATATATATATATATATATATATATATATATATATATATATATATATATATATATATATATATATATCTATATATATAAAAATAAGTTGTCTGTCTGTCTGTGGATCTGTGGATCTGTGGATCAGGTGACGTCATGTTTCGGCTGACGTCATGAAATTAGTTGCCGTCATTTTTGCTTGAAGGTGACGTCATTCAAGTTATATAAGACATATGTTCGCGTAGAAATCTATTAATGTTTAAGTTTACAATGACTGATGAAGATGCTCAAAGAGTCTATGCCAAAAAACTTGCTGCTGATAGAGAAAGTCAGAAAAGAAAGCGTGCCGAGGAACTACCAGAGCAACGCGAAAGCAGACTTGCTGCTAAAAGAGAAAGTGAAAAAAGA
This sequence comes from Artemia franciscana, assembly GCF_032884065.1. NCBI lineage: Eukaryota > Metazoa > Arthropoda > Branchiopoda > Anostraca > Artemiidae > Artemia > Artemia franciscana. The sequence continues at coordinate 50,334,408 of NC_088870.1, forward strand.
AGGCGTGCCGAGGAATCAAAAGACCAGCAGGGAAACAGGCTTGAGGCTGATAGAGAAAGAAAGAACAGAAAGCATGCCGAGGAACTACCAGAGCAACGCAGAAGCAGACTTGCTGCTAAAAGAGAAAGTGAAAAAAGAAGGCGTGCCGAGGAATCAAAAGACCAGCAGGGAAACAGGCTTGAGGCTGATAGAGAAAGAAAGAACAGAAAGCATGCCGAGGAACTACCAGAGCAACGCAGAAGCAGACTTGCTGCTAAAAGAGAATGTGAAAAAAGAAGGCGTGCCGAGGAATTACAAGAACAGCAAGAAATCAGGCTTGCTGCTGAAAGAGAAAGTAAGAAAAGAAAGCGTGCCGAGGAATCACAAGAACAGCAAGAAATCAGGCTTGCTGCTGATAGAGAAAGTAAGAAAAGAAAGCGTGCCGAGGAATTACAAGAACAGCAAGAAATCAGGCTTGCTGCTGATAGAGAAAGTAAGAAAAGAAAGCGTGCCGAGGAATCAGAGCAATCTGAAAGTTATCGCCTGGCATTCAGGTACAACCCAGTCGATGATTATAGCTTGAGTAGATGTGTTCAAATCGGGACAATGTCTAAAATTTGTCCCTATTGCAAGGCCTTGAAATTCAATGGTGAAACAATGGGAATGTGTTGCGCCTCAGGAAAAGTTAAACTTCCTCTATTGGCTGCACCACCAGAGCCATTGAAGACTTTCCTTACTGGAAATACGTCAGAATCTAAGCGTTTTTTGTCAAAAATCAGACAATACAACTCATGTTTCCAAATGACGTCGTTTGGAGCCCAAATCGAAAATCCAGATCAATTTATGTCTACTTTCAAAGTAAAAGGGCAAATTTATCATAAAGCAGGGTCCCTTCTACCATTCTCAGGCGAGAATCATAAATTTTTACAATTGTACTTCATCAGTGATAGAAATTCTGAATTGAATGCACGTTGCGAAATTTCTCCCAACGTTGAAAGGACAATCGTTTCCCAATTGCAACATCTTTTCCACGAAAATAATAATTTAGTGCGTCTGTTCAAAACAGCCATCGATTTGATGCCTACTGATACTCATAAAATTGTTATTTCCGCTGACAAAACGCCTCCTGGCCAACATGTGCGTAGATACAATTCTCCGACTATCGACGAAGTGGCAATCGTTATGGTCGGTGATCAGTTTTTACCTCGAGATATTATTCTACATAAGCGAAACGCTCAGTTGTTAAGAATTGCTGAAACTCATCGATGCTACGATGCCCTACAATATCCTATCATTTTTTGGGATGGAGCCGACGGCTATCACTTTAATATTAAATTGATGAATCCAGCCACGGTAAACCTGACAATCTATTTATATGCAGCGAGAATTGGACAGCGAAGAATGTTGTATATTCGCAAGTTTTACGCAGTTAATTTGTATTTCGGAACCAAATGAAGCGGTTAATTATCCATCTGAATTTTTAAATTCCATAGATCCTTCAGGGTGTCCACCACACCTGCTACAACTAAAAATAGGCGTACCAATAATACTTTTAAGAAATATCAACCCACCAAAGCTTTATCAACCCACCAAAGCTTTGCAATGGCACGCGACTTGCCGTAAAAAAAAAACAATGGAAAACCTAATAGATGCCACAATCTTGACAGGGCCTTATGAGGGTGAGGCTGTTCTTATTCCTCGCATTCCCATGATTCCAACGGATCTGCGTTTTCAATTTAAAAGATTGCAATTCCCAATTCGATTAGCATTTGCAACCACCATCAACAAAGCTCAAGGGCAATCACTAGAAAAATGCGGTATAGATCTTAATACAGATTGCTTTACCAATGTACAATTGTATGTTGCATCTTTGAGGGTCGGTAAACCTGACAATCTATTTATACGCACAGACAATGGGACAGCGAAGACTGTTGTATATTCACAAGTTTTACGTAGTTAATTTGTATTGTATCTATCTATCTATCTATCTATATAAAAACGAGTTGTGTGTATGCATGTTTGTTTGTTTGTAAAAAGAGCGTTTGCATATGACGTCATTATTAGTACATACGGCTTTGTATATGGACAGACAATGGGAAAGCCAAGAATGTTGTATATTCGCAATTTTTACGTAGTTTGAAACACATATATAAATCTATCTATATTCACAGGTGGGACACAGGGACACAACTACAATGGCGCGTAACTAATATGGCGCGTAACTAATATGGCGCGTAACGACTTACGCGCACGGGGGGGCTTGGGGGGGCGCGAAGCGCCCCACCAACTAGGTGTTGGGGTGGCGCGAAGCGCCACCCCAACAGCTAGTATATATATATATATATATATATATATATATATATATATATATATATATATATATATATATATATATATACTAGCTGTTGGGGTGGTGGGGGCGCCCCAACATCTAATTGGTGGGGGCGCTTCGCGCCCCCCCAGCCCCCCCACGCGCGTTAGTCGTTACGCGCCATATTAGTTACGCGCCATTGTAGTTGTGTCCCTATGTCCCACCTGTGAATAAAGATAGATATATATATATATATATATATATATATATATATATATATATATATATATATATATATATATATATATATATATATATATATATATATATATATATATATATATATATATATGTTTTTAACTACGTAAAACTTGCGAATATACAACATTCTTTGCTGTCCCATTGTCTGTGCATATAAATAGATTGTCAGGTTTACCGACTCTTGAACATGCAACATATAATGGTCCATGGGAAAACAATCCGTATTCAGATCTATACCTCATGATTCTAATGATTGCCCTTGAGCTTTGTTGATGGTGCTTCACCATAACGCTTTACCAACTCAGCTACTTCGGCTTGAATACATTCGTTTTGAGCAGCTTCCTCGGGTGTTGCCATTGTAGGTTCTTCAGTCATTTTACAATTAGAAATTTCTCTTTCAACGGTCTTCTTACAATTAAAAATTTGTTTTTGAACGATATTCTTAAATACCTGTGTCCTGGTCGTCATTTATGTTCCCTGTGTCCCGGTCGTCATTTGTGTCCCGGTATCCCAGTCTGTAATTTCTCTTCGAGTGTCCCGGTCGTTATTTATATTCCCTCTGTCCCGGTCGTCATTTGTGTCCCGGTCTGTAATTTCTCTTTGAGTGTTTTTTCTTTTTAGTATTTTTTAGTTTTTTACATTTTTTCTTTTTTCAGTTTTCTTTTTCTTCTTTATTTTTCAGCTTCACTATGAAATACATATCGCCGAACCTTTGTTTTTTTTAACTAAAATCTGGTAGGCATTGATGACCTTATCCAAGTCAAAATCCCAAACCCAATCATCATCGCTATCATTTTCAGTTTTGATATGTTTTGACTCTCGCTGTCCAGGTGGATCTTCATCTAACTGCGCGGTTTTTGTGTTCTTTAGCCTCAAGCCTGTTTCCTTGCTGTTCTTTTGATTCCTCGGCACGCTTTCTTTTCTGACTTCCTCTATCAGCAGCAAGTTTTTTGGCATAGACTCTTTGAGCATCTTCATCGGCTTTTGCCATTGTAAGTTCATCAGTCATATTAAACTTAAGCATTAATAGATTTCTACGTGAACATATGTCTTAAATATCTTTAATGACGTCACCGTCATAGCAAAAATGACGACAACTAACTTCATGACGTCAGTCGACACAGAAACATTTTTTTGTAGTTTTTACCTTTTTTAGTTTTTTTCTTCTTTTGTATTAATGCTAAAGCCAAGGTTCAAACCTGGAGCCTCTCGGACCTAGAACCTGAAACATAACGCTTTACCAACTCAGCTACTTCGGCTTGAATACATTCGTTTTGAGCAGTTTCCTCGGGGTGTTGCCATTGTAGGTTCTTCAGTCATTTTACAATTAGAAATTTCTCTTTCAACAGTCTTCTTACAATTAAAAATTTGTCTTTGAACGATATTCTTAAATACCTGTGTCCTGGTCGTCATTTATATTCCCTGTGTCCCGGTCGTCATTTGTGTCCCGGTGTCCCAGTCTGTAATTTCTCTTTGAGTCTCCCGGTCGTTATTTATATTACCTCTGTCCCGGTCGTCATTTGTGTCCCGGTCTGTAATTTCTCTTTGAGTGTTTTTTCTTCTTAGTATTTTTTAGTTTTTTAGATTTTTTCTTTTTTCAGTTTTCTTTTTCTTCTTTATTTTTCAGCTTCACTATGAAATACATATCGCCGAACCTTTGTTTTTTTAACTAAAATCTGGTAGGCATTGATGACCTTATCCAAGTCAAAATCCCAAACCCAATCATCATCGCTATCATTTTCAGTTTTGATATGTTTTGACTCTCGCTGTCCAGGTGGATCTTCATCTAACTGCGCGGTTTTGCGTTCTTTAGCCTCAAGCCTGTTTCCTTGCTGTTCTTTTGATTCCTCGGCACGCTTTCTTTTCTGACTTTCTCTATCAGCAGCAAGTTTTTTGGCATAGACTCTTTGAGCATCTTTATCGGCTTTTGCCATTGTAAGTTCATCAGTCATTTTAAACTTAAACATTAATAGATTTCTACGTGAACATATATGTCTTAAATATCTTTAATGACGTCACCGTCATAGCAAAAATGACGACAACTAACTTCATGACGTCAGTCGACACAGAAACATGACGTCACCTGACAGACAGACACACAGACAGACAACTTATTTTTATATATATATATATATATATATATATATATATATATATATATATATATATATATATATATATATATATATATCATATTTTCGATTTTGTTTTGTCAAAATGTGAAGAGCATTTCCAATGACGACCCGGGTTGTAAATCATTAATCTGAAATATAAAATAATTCTGTTTAAATACCGATCCCAATAACAAAATTTATTTTAGGGAATAAGATATCAAACTGAATAAATAGTGAAAGATTTACGACCCTAAAATGCCTCACTTAACTTAAATAACTTAAGTCCTTTTCGCAGTCAAAGGTCGTATCGGGGTCTTTTATTTCTCATGTTGTTTGATGTTACTCCTGTATGAACTTCTATCTTCCGTCAGGCAAACAAAGTATTGCATGTTGATTTGTAAGTAATTGTTTTTCAATTTCTTTGGAGGGTGTTCTCTATAGCAACAACCGTATATATAGCTTTCAAATGATGTTATTGAGTGACATGCCTATTCTATACGATAGGTGAGTAGCGATAGGACCAATACTTAGGAGTTAAGCCACTGAGGCTCTAAGGATTGGGAAAATACTCCCAGAAGAAACCCATGCGTATAACCAAATTAGCACAAAATTTGTATAACCGGTTTAACTAACAACCATATTCAGTCATTGGACATGCCCTAGCAACCAGATTGTGTATATTACAGATGGGTACACTTGTTTTGCATACTTCTATTGCAGATGGGTAATTAAGTTAAAACGAAAAGTAAAAGCTTTGTTAAAAAAAATTTAAACTGAAACTTTAGATTCTAATTCTAAGAAACTTATTTATTTCTGCTATACGATGTAGGTAGAATTAAAATCTTACTTTTTCTCACAGTTAACTTCTCTAGGTCTCCCTCGATGAAAGAATGTTCTTCTTCAATTGCTTTTCCCAGATCAGATATGGCAACATCAATTCTGGCTCCACTACTATTTAATTGATTTATAACATCATTTGCATGAAAAGGTGCCACTAGAAGGTCTGATGTAGTGTCAAAGCCCGATCTGGACTTCCAAATTTCTACATCTACAATTGAAAAGTAAGCATTAGAGTTAGTTCCTATGATCCTAACCAGATGAAGGATAACTTCAGATGAAGTAAGTAAACGGAGTATATACCCCACTCCCTAAATTTCTAAGTATATACCCAGAGTTGCATCTTGAATCCAAATATAACATTTACTTGCGTCGGAAATGATATATACACCCACCCCGCTGATGTGCAAATATATTTTTAGAGCATGTTCAATTTTAGAGCATGGATTCATTTTAAACACTTGAAAATCAAACAAATTATCGGCGGTAGTCGCAAACAGCCAGAGTTTGTTCTCTAAGCTGAGCGAATGTTCTGATTTGCATATTAACTGTTTGAACTAATGGTAACTAGGGTAAATATGCTTAAGAAATAGCATAAATACTGTTTGAAATAAAAAGTGTGGCCTAGTGACTTTAGACACCATCTATTCTTGATTCTTATTGAAAATAGTCAGTGTTATCCGACTGGTGTGCCTCTGGAACGAACCCTGGGGCAACAATTAGCTAATTCTGAGATCCAATAATGGTTGCTGCATTTAATGATTTGTTACAAATAGCAGTAGAAATAGTAGTACAAATAGTAGTGATTTTTTCTGTTATCCAGTGTTTATCGTCCGTATAATATTCATCGAATAATTTTTCGATGGAAATACTCAAAAGAAGATTTTCCAAAATCATGGCAGGTACCACAGTAATGGTACTCGCTCAACTAGAGAAACAAAAATAGTTTCTAATTTTTTAGGCCTTATATTGAACAAATAAAATACTCTAATAAATAAAATGTAAACAGATTGGTATGATAAGCCATGGGAGCCAATTTAGGAAAAAGCAAAGGTAGGGACAATAATTTTCTCCTAATTCATAATTCGCTTTAGAAAAACATAAAACACAAAATAAAGATATTTTTCAAAAGTTAGGGGGGATCTTCACTCATCCCCACCGGCACCTCTATGTTGGACATGCAAACAAAATATTCATATTGATAAAACCCAAAAAAAAGCCGAAGCCGGTGATGTCAAAAGAAAAAAAAATATTCACATTGAAATAACCCAAAAAATAACCGAAGCCGGTGATTTCAAAAGACAGATTATGCTGTCCGTTGGAGTAGTTGACTTTTAATTTTAGTGATTTTTCAAGAATTTAGCGATTTTCTCTTCAGCTGGTGGAAACCCTGCTCAAAATAGCTTTGAAAAGTTACCTTTCAGAATTTATTTGGAAAGATAGATTCTAGTCTAATTTGTTGGATCTTATACCCATCATAGATTATGCCAAACTCCCCTTGCCAAACCAAAAAAGAAATCTATTCAACCTTTCGCTTTGGTAACAATGATGTGCAACTTTCTAAGACGAAGTTAATACAGTCTGATACTGTAAGTTAGCTAAAAAAAAAAATTAAATCTGGTCACAGATACTTTCAAGTTGAAGCGTAACCATCTGCTTACAGTATTCTTTTTCCAAGTTTTCAGAAGATATGATTTTAAGTCAGTGCGTAGGAGCTTATACCCGTTCTGCTACTATTACAACTACTACCAACAATTCACCGCAGTATCAAATACATTGAGTCTAATAAAGCTGCAATTGCTTCTTCTCTAACTCAACCTATTCAAAGTTTCACTCTTTCACCCGCTCATAAAGTTCCAGTTCCGTGTAAAGCCTCCCTTGTGAGCTTTACCCAGCCCATTCAGGAACGACCTGGGATTTGCTTGGCCACATAGGGGAATAGCCCTTAGCAATGTGTCATTCTTCTTACAAGTGTCATAGCCATCTCAAGTTTTCTTTAATTATACCCATATAAAGTGGGAAAGAACCACTTTTTTCATACATCTTGTTGTCTGATACAAAGTTAGTCAATTGGGAAGCTAGAACTATCCGTACACAATACCCATGGAAAACATTTAAAAATCTTCCTCCGCATTTCATACCCACGCTTCAGAACCATGCTTGACCACTGTAATTGTCATAGCTTCTAGTACTTTAATCCTGGTTCGCAGACTTATTTCCTTTTTCTTCAAAACCTTTTTTAACAGAAAAAAAACATCCTGGTACCATTCTACTTTTAGATATCCTCACCACATTAATCATCTTTACTAATAACACTACCCATGTCAGTAAGGCAGTGAACTTGATCGATTGTTTTGTTACACAAGAACCGCATAATTACCTTCAATTATTCCTAGTCTAAGCTACTTATTCTTCTTATCATTAATTTTAAACCTCTTCTTGCATCCTGAACTCTCATAACATAAGAAAATTCGTTTACTTTTCTAATGTCCTTTATTAAAGACGCCATTCATAATAACGTCTTTGATAAAAGACATAATGCCTTTTGACTTCCCATTCCATTCTATCCTCTACTATAGTCTTTACGGTGTTCCATAGGATAAGATCCAACAAAACAATCCATTTAAACACGAACAGGACAGAACCCTGTTTAACTCCTTCTTTGACGCTAAACCAGCTAGTAGCCTTAATTTCTACCTTAATCTCTGCAACATTGTTCTCATATATAACACTCACCAACTGAATGTACTTATTCGAAATACCATACAAGGATTGGATCTTCATAGAAGCTTATTCCTATTATGCCTCTCTCGCAGAAGAAATTGTAAATATCAATCCTTCTTTTTATTACGGTAGACGATGATGCTTGAGTCTTCTTATGATTAAGTCACTATAGTCTTAAATTGGTTAGGTGTTTCAAAGTACAATGTCTTAATAGATATAATAAGCTAAAACGAAGTGTCTACTAACCGTGCTTTTCCATTATTTTTTTTTCCAGGATAAAGTCCATCAAACCAATCCATACAAACAAGGACCATACACAACCTACCTTAACTCCTTATTTGGGGACAAATCAGTTATTAGCCTTACCTCCTACCTTAACTGCAATAAAATTGTTCTTATACATAACACTAGATCACGAAATTTTAAAAATAGGTTCTAACCTTTTGTTTTGGTAAACGATGATGTGTGACTTTTATGATAAAGTTGCTACAGTTCAAGATAGGATGCTTGAAAATAACAGTCTCTTTATAGATTAAATTTTAAAAAAACAAGTTTTTTTTAACTGCAAATAAGGAGCGACATTAAAACTTAAAACGAAGAGAAATTATTCCATATATGAAAGGGGTTGGCCCCTCTTTAACGCCTAGCTCTTTATGCTAAAGTTTGACTCTTTTCATAAATCTACTTCTTAAAGCAATAAAAAACTTTAGTGTAAAGAAAGAGGCGTTGAGGTGGGGACAACACCTTTCATATACGGAATAATTTTTTTTATTTTAAGTTTTAATGCCGCTCCTTACTTGCAGTTATTTAATTTCTGAACGTTTTTGAATTAACACATATTTTAATTTTGGTTCACCCCATGTGAATAATTAAAAAGAAATTTGCATATTATTTTTTTTGGCTAAATAGCATTTTCATATGGGAAAGGAAGTGTAGTTGCCCTCCAATTTTTGGCTACTTTAATTCTTAATTCTTCATCTGATTCTCAATTCTCAATTCTTAATTTAATTCTTAATTCTTTAAGAATGACCCCTGAATCTGCAAGATTGGTTCCCCTTTATAAAGGAGGGTAAAAAGACGACCCATCGAATCGAAGACTTACATCTATTCTCCCATTTTTTTCCAAGTTATATGAGAAAGCGGTACATGCCCAGTTAAGCTATTGTATTGAAAGGAATACAATTCTAATGGAAAACTAATTTGGGTTCAAAAAAGGGCTAATTACGGATATGGCAGTTCTGAAATTGGATTAATGATGCATTTGAAGCTGGTCTCATACCTGCTGCTGTGTTTTTAGATATGAGAAAAGCGTTCGATACGTTTGGCGACTCATTGGTTGTCCAAGCTCAAACTCGATTGGGGTGAAGGGTTCAAGCCTGGAGTGGTTTTCATCATATCTACGCAATCGGTATCAGATAGCACCGAATTGTTCATTTTATGTTCAAAAATGAAAATAGAGTACGGGGTCCTACAAGAGTCAATCCTGGGACCCCTCCTTTTCATCATTTTTACTGATCGAATGAAGCATTACTTGTCGGAGGCTGGTGTCATCCTGTTTGCAGATGACACTTGGCTCTTTCTAGCTGCGCCTTCACGTGATGTTTTGTATAATAAAATTCATAATGCTGTCTCTGAATTTCTAACTTTTTATCAACAAAATTTGTTAACCCTAAAATCTTCTAACACTTTTTTATGTTTTTTCTAGACTTTCGTCAAGTGCTGGAAATGGTCAAATTAATGGTTCGGCTGGAAATGGTTCGAGGAAATGAGACAAAAAGAGTAGCGACAACGAAGTATTTAGGGTGTTTAATTGATGAAAACCTGTCGCTCTATATGGGCAATTAATTTTGTAACATGTTTCAAAAGAGTATAAGAACTTCAGAAAAGAGTTGTAAAATAATTATCGGAATTTTATGATTCTGATGAGGTTCCTGCTCATGAGCATTTTAAAAAGAATAAGTTAATGGATGTATCCCAAATTTGAGATTACCAAGTCGCGATTTTTGCGTATAAATATTTGAATTGCCTGCTCACTCCTGCTTTTGAGACTCTTTTCACTTTTAATAGAGATCGTCATGATCATAACACAAGAAAAGCTGATAACTTAACTCATGAGCTTAGGAGTACCACTCAGGTATCTTTTTGATTTGGCATTATGGTCCCCATGTTAGGAATATATTACCCCAGTGTGTGAAAAATACGTGTATTTTTTCGGCCTTCAATTCACGGGCAAAGAAGTTCCTCTTACCTCGTGAGGGATTTTGATGTAAAGCCCGCTCCAAGTTGTCATTTCATTCAAAGAATTTCTTCGATTTTTTTGCTGTTAATTTTTTTTGTCTTTTTCTTGTCTTTTCATATTTCTCTTTTTTCCTTTGTTCCTTCATCAGTTGAGTTTCTTTTGTGTTAATTAGCGTGATATGAATGTTAGCTAAGGGTATTAACCTCGCTTGCCCTTCTAAGCTTATTGCCTTTCTTGGCTGGCGAATGGCCAGTAGTATTTGTTTTCTTTTTTAATAAATTTATATCTAAATCACAAAGGCAGTAGAATAAACAGTTGAAATTACTAAAAATAACTTAGCGTAAAGAGCGAGGCGAACCCTCTTATATACGTAATAATGTCTGTTCGTTTTAAGTTTTAATGATGTTCCTTACTTCCAGTTGAAAAAACTTGTATATATTTATTATCTCATTGTTTGTTTAAATAATACTAGAAAATCCTGCGCCCCCTTCATGGAAATTCTCTTCCCTCATGGTGAGTTCCTCTATGAAAAGATCCTTCAACGTAGGCCCCTTTCCCTGAACTCTCCCCTCCCCCTCAACGGGAAAAAATCCCCTGAAAACGTCTGTACACTTCCCAATAACCATTAATATATGTAAACAATGGTCAAAGTTTGTAACTTGCAGCCCCTTCCCCAGGGACTGTGGGGGATTAAGTTGCCCCAAAGACATAGCTATTAGGTTTTTTGACTCTGCTGAACAAAATAGCTATCTCAAAATTTTGGTTTGATGCCTTTGGGGGAAATGAGCGTAGGAGGGGGCCTAGATGCCCTCTAATTTTTGTCACTTAAAAAGGGCACTGGAGCTTTTATTTTCCCTAGAATGAGCCTTCTTGCGACATTCTAGGATTGTTGAGTCGAAACAATCACCCCTGAAAAAAAAAACATGCATCCGTGATTTGTCTTCTTGCAAAAGCCTGAAAATTCTACAGTAGGGTTGTTTGATACGCTGAATCTGATGGTGTTAATATTCTACGACTTTTATAGTTTGTTTCCCCCTATTTTCTAAAATAAGGAAAATTTTCTCAGGCTTGTAACTTTTGATTGGCAAGACTAAACTTGATGAAACTAATATATTTGAAATCAGTATAAAAATACAATTATTTTGATGTAAGTATTCTTATCAAAATTATATTTTTTATAATTTCGTTTACTATCGTCCGGGTCGCTCCTTACTACAGTTTGTTGCCACGAATTGTTTGATACGCTAAGTTGAAACAAAGTGTCTGCTTACCGTGCCTTTTCCAGTTTTTTCTTGAATTTCCGATGTTTGGTAAGAACGTAGGAGCTTACAAACATCACAGCTTATACCCATTTTACCTTTGCCCATCAAAAAAAGTTTATAAGCTAATTACGGCTTTTCTCTTTGGTAGTAATGATATATGACTTTTCTAAGACGAATTTAATTTAGTCCTATTTTACTAAGGTTGCTAAAAATACAATCTGTTCACAGATACTTTTTTGAAACGTGGGTATCAGCTTACCATATTCTTTTTCCAGGTTTTCCAGAAGCTCTGATGTTAAGTTAGTGCGTAGGAGCATATACCCATCATAGGATACTCTTGATGTTTTCTCTTCAGGGATGGGCTCAAGTAGCCCTACCCAAAAAGAGCTAAATACAACAATTAATACTTCACGCCACATTAGCAATGACACTAAAACTGAATATTGAGCTTTTGTGTATTTTGATTAGAAATTTCAGGTTTTACAAAGAGAGAGTGATTCAATCAAACAGGATCTTGTATTTTCTGAGCTGATTTTAAGTTGCTAGTCAAGTAACTTGTTGCTCAAGATAGTAAAAACAACAAACCTTTGACGGTAAACATTCACTGGTTGGTTGAGGCTGAGGCCGACATATTTCGCTCACACACGATGAGCTTAGATCTTTAATACTTTCATAGTCCTTGTTTAAGAGAATAGCCCCCTCCAATATCTAAATCATGATAAAAATTAAGTAGGGAATACTATTGAAAATATTACTGTTTAGTGAATATTATGACGGACAAGTACTGCTTTATCCGAAAACGACCGACAAAAGTGAGTCTAATTCGTGTTTTGGATCGAAACGAAAAAAAAATAACAGCAATACGTATGCTAACGTCACCAAGAACAGAGGCCAGGCCCGTGGCAAAGTAATCCCACCCCATCTACGGCGTCATAAAAACCGGAGAAAAGAATTTGCTTCAAACAACAAAAGTTTATTGATATCTATTACTTCTTGTTTTATCAAAAAAAAAGAAAAAAGACGCTAGTCATTCTCTTCTGAACTGAAATAAATAAATAAAATCTTTAGATGGTAAGTACTTTCTAAATCTTTAGAAAGTAAGGAGTATTACAATTAACACTTGAAAGGAAAAAAAATTATTTTGTGTAACTTGGCTTTCTCCTCATCTCCCCACTGTTTACGGTAAATTTCTATATTACTTTACTAAGTAACAGAGTTGCTATTATTTTACTAAAAAATATTCTCATATATTCTATTAAGGGTATTAGTTTTTCTATTAAGGGTATTAATATATTCTATTGAGGGTATTCATTATTTATTTAGAGGGTATTAATGAGTATTTATGGGTGCAACAGAAGTAGTTAAAAGGTAGGTTGCAAGGGTTTTATGCAATTGTGTTAAAAAAAAGTGAAATTCTGTTATATAATTGAAAAGCGTTCCAATAGGCTCTTTCGTCCTTGAGGCATTGTGAAAAGCACTTTTTATCCCTTTCTGATATTTTTTGTTTGAGCATTTGCTCTCAAAACCCTGAGGCGAAAAGTCAAACTATACCGCAAAGTGAGGGGTTTGAGAAGGTAGATTGCCCAATATTAGGAAAGTATTTGTTCGTTATGGTGTTATTGTCTTTTTTTACTTTTTTGTTTAATTCCTTTCCATTTTAATACCTTGCCAAGGATTAAATGAAGAGAAGTGTCACCACTTCCTATGTATTTTCTTAGCTTGAAGTTCAGCTTTAGCAGAGAAATACTTCAAGAAAAGAGCTTTTTCAGCACATTATCCATTTCAAGTAAAGTGCTTATCAACAAAATGATTTAATTTTTCAAACAGTTCGTGCTAACAAACTGTAAGTCAGGAGCGACGTGGCTAAATAGTTATCAAAACTCTAAAATACCGAATTTTGATAACAATAGATGCATCAAAAGATGTATCAAACCTATTAAAAGTTACAAACCTGAGAAAATTTGCAAAACAATTTTTAGAAAGCCTGGAAACACCTCCAAAATGTTAGCTGATTTTAATAAAATTTACAGCATCAGATTCAGTATATCAGAGAGCTCTACTGTAGAAGTTTCAAGCTCCTTTATACAAAATTGAGGAATTTTGCATTTTTACAGTAAAATTTTAGCGAACATACATTATTCTATATTTTATGGACCGCCCTCTCCTCGGTATTTCACTCTTTATGCTAAAGTTAAACTTTTCTCCCAACTCCACAGTAACGACGCCTGAGACATAAAGACCGTGTCAGTAGAATACAAAGCTTTTTTGAAGTGCTAAAAAAAAATTTCACGAAGAGCGAGACAGTAAGGATGGGGCAGCCCCCTTCACGTATGAAATACTTTCTGTTCATTTTAAGCTTTACTGTTGCTACTTATATTAAATAGAATTTTTATTATTATTAAATCCATAATAAGAGGCGTACTCTTATTATGGTTTGAATACTTGGAGCATAGTTGATCAATCAACTATCTAGGCTATAGTTTATCAATACAAACTACATGAGCCATGACTTTCTTATTTGGGAGTTAAGATGGTCCTCCCCTAAACTACATTTTCTATGTCAAGTTATCCTGAAACCCTGAAAACGTTCCTGAAGACCAGCTTTGTGATTCAGTGACCAACTACATCAAAGCCTCGCGTGTTGGCAGTACTATGTCTTATAAGCTTCAATTTTCATGCCGTGATGATCTCACTGCCGCCATATCGGCTCCTGTTGCCATCGAATATGAGCGGGTTCACGTGGAGGAATACGTGCCCCTGCCACCCCGCTGCTATAACTGTCGAGGCGTATTGTCATATATCTGCCGCCTGTAAGGCTACTGCCTGTTGCTCACGCTGTGGACAAGAATGAAACTCCAGCAAACGTGATTCTTTCTGGCTGAAAAATGTCCAGTGTGCCCTTTGCTCCCAGACTGATCACCCGTGTTATAGTTAAAAGTGCCCTGTTGCACAAGAATTCATGCATCCGTCAAAAAGAATCCTGGGCTACGAGTCACATCATGGAATATTAACGTTGGTGTCCAGCTAAAGCTGTCAATTATTCAGACTCTATGCAAAAAAATTAATGTGATTTGTGTGCAAGAGCAACTGCTTACCTCAGATAGCTCCCCTCTCCTTAATGTTGACGCTACTACTATCACTTACTATCGTGCTGCTAAATATAGAGGTATGGGTAGACCGAGTGGTGTCACTGCTGTGCTCGCACGAAACGAACTGATGCCTCAGCTCTTTCGTTATAGTGACTATTTCATTGCAGTTAAAATCCTGGATCTTGTGATTGCATCAGTGTACTTGCCTACTGATTACCGCAATGCTGACTGCGAAGTGCTCTTTGATAAAGCGTGTCGAGCTCTCAGCACCCTTACCTCAGATTGTGAGTCTCTTAATCTTGCAGTAATTTTGGCTGGCGACATGAACTGTTATCTCCTTGACGACTGTAGTAGTGGAACGAATATTCTAAGTAGCATGTGCCCCCAGCTTGTGTCAGTAGAAAATGACCAAGACTTTACATATATCCATCCCTCAGGAAGCACATCATTCCTTGATTTTATGTTTCGCTCTCCCGAAATAAAACCGGACTCAAAAACCAGAGTTATCACTTCCTTTAAGACCTCTGACCATTTGACGATCAGTAACATTTTTCCCATTAATCTGATGCCTCCCGAGCCTACCCGGTCAAGCAGTTGTAGCATGTGGTGCAAAATAAGTGAGTGGGAAAAAACCGATTTGCTCACATTCCAGGGTATAAGTGATGGTATCCTTACTAAAATCAAAGTGCCTTTTCAGCTTCTCTCTCAGAAATCTTCTATTAGTGTGCATGAGCAGCAAATTCTGCTAAATATTTATTATGCTGAAATTGTCCATGCCTTACGTGTCGCTGAGCATGCGAGTGTTACAGTCCGGAGTTTTCGAGTAGGAAAAAGTCAAAATTCTGGTTCCATATCTGGAGGGAGTGTGGCAAGCCACGTAGTGGAGTAGTGAATGAAATCCGTCTCTACACAAAGCGCTATTTTGCAAAAGTGTTAAAACGTCACCAGGCAAAGTCAATAGCCGAAATGTCTAGTAAGGCTAAAAGTTATCCCAATTTTATTTGGAAAGTTCTAAGGCATGATAAGTCTAAATCTTGCAGCGATGTTCAAATCAGTACTAAACAGTGGTACAACTACTTTAAAGGTGAATTCTCCAGTCCCGATCCATTGCTTGAGACTAAGTTTGAGAAAGAACTTGACGGGCTCTTGCTCGAATCAGCTAATGACCTCGGTTTCGTCGTAACTCAATCAATGGTCACGAAATGCATCCTGAAACTACGAAAAAAGACTTTCCGTGGCGGATTCGATTTGTGCGAAGCACTTGGAATTCGGTTCTTGTGTTTTAGCTGAACATTTATCACTACTTTAACAAATAATTTTTGTTACTGGTATTGTCCCCAATTTATTCAGTACTGGTTTAATTAGTCCTATTTTGAAAAAAGGAAAGCCAGCTGACTATTGTGCCCCCTTTAGGCCAATTACTGTTTCTTCCGTTTTATGCGAAGTATTTGGGCTAATGGTTTTTAATGAAATTTCTAGTAAGTGTTACACACCAGAGAACCAATTTGGTTTTAAGAAAGGTGTAGGTCGTGAACATGCTCATCACCTCATTGTAAATTTGTTACTTCATGCTGCTGAAAATGATGAAGTACTGTTTTTTGCTAGGCTGGACGTTTCTAGAGCGTTTGACTCTGGCATACATGCACAGATACTTCTGATAGCATCTAAAATTGGGACAGATCCTTCGGTAGTTAGGGCTATGCGCGACATGTATAGAAAGCTGAATGCTAGAATAAATGTCCCTGTTTTACCTGGTGTTGTAGATCCTACCCTGCCAATACCCATTAAAAAAGGTATTAGACAGGGAGCTCTGGCCTCCCCACCCCTCACAGTGTAATCGAGCCCCAGCAAAAAGCCCTTACGACAAGTATTTTTAAAGGGATAGATGTTTCATTAGTAAATTACGCAGATGACGCATTGAATGTAAGTAGAACACATGCAGGGATTGAAGAAAACTTTCTTATATTGTCAGATGAATATAATCGTATTGGTATCAATTTAATCCTAGTAAGAGTGAGATTCTAGTTTTTAATCGCCGTTGCCAAGATCCCGTTGCTGTATCTCTTGGTGTCCACGTCATACAAAACCAAGAAGGTCTTACGTACCTTGGAGTCCCAATTTGAAAAAATCTCCGATCAACACTGGTCTTGCTT
Organism: Artemia franciscana; assembly: GCF_032884065.1. Taxonomy (NCBI): domain Eukaryota; kingdom Metazoa; phylum Arthropoda; class Branchiopoda; order Anostraca; family Artemiidae; genus Artemia; species Artemia franciscana. The sequence goes on from NC_088870.1 coordinate 50,351,377, forward strand.
AAAGATTTTTTTGCGAATAAAACTAGGAAGGCATATGGCCTATTGGTAGTGCAAGTTTAACCGCGCATCCTTCCTACTTTATATAATGCTTTTGTAGTTCCCCATTTGCTTGCGCTTGCCCCATTTTGGTCTCTTTTCTCGCAGACAGATGTCAGCGACATAAAGAAGTGTTTTGCAAATATGCAAAATATCTGCTTAGATTGCCTCTATGAACCAGTAATGCAACTCTGTCATCATGTTACGGAGTAGCTAGTCCAGTGCGTACAGTAGAAAAGCGAATTAGCGTTATATAACACACCTGGGCAGTAATAGCACTTTGCTAGGTGTTTTCCGATATATTTTTCTTTAATAAAAGCTGAATTTGAGTTCGTTTTTAGAAGTGTACTTTTTGGTCTTTTCTTTTGTTTTTTCTCGTATTACTCCGTCAGTTTTGTATTTTTTGCAATATGACGGGAAATAAACATATACATACATGCATACATAGCAATACTCCAATCAGGCTTGAATGGTTATAATCCCTGGAAAATTAGACCCCTGATTTAGACCCCTAGACCCTTAGACCCTGGTCCTAAACCTTCCCAAAATTAGACCCCTTTGGATCAAAAGTACGAACATTCTTAGAGTTATTATTTTCACAGTTTTCAACGGAATTCCTCCGAAAAATTTTTTTATTGTGGATTTCCTTATCCCATTCTTTTTCTTTGCAGATATGCATATACATTTGAAAGTTACATCTAGGTTGAATTTTCAAAGGTTTGAAATTTTGAATTTGACGAATAGTTTCGAATAGTTCAAAATATGAAGGGCAGCAGTTACCACATAAAAAATTCTTTGTCAGTAATCTAGGTGTCTCTGGAGGCACAGGAGGATCTAAGGTAAGGGGATTCCCCCCGACCAAGCCGCCATATTTTAGGCTTCGGATAGCAAATCGCAACCCCCTCTCTTTCCTTCTCTTTCGCTCCCTTACTCTTCTTTCCTTACATCTGAATGCTTAATATACGCCAGAAGAAGATTTAATTAAACAAAAAATAGTTTTTGAAACCCCAGGCACTCAAACCACTCACAGAGAGATTCACTAGCCCTCTTTCCCAACAGTTAATGCAAAACTACATACTACTTTAAATAAATCTAGTAAAGCCACGAATTAACAAAATCAGGTCAACGAAAAGTAAGTAACATTATAGGTTTGTTTTTGTATAGACTAAAGAACAAATACTCTAGGAACAAATACGCTATCGAGCGGCACTATGGATGGAAAAAGCGGGAAGCTGAATAAATAGCATTCTAACAATTGTAAACCAATTAGCAATCTCATAATTTTTACACGAAAGGATTTTAGCCCTCTGAGGCTCAAAATTACTATTTCGTACCTCAATACAGCAGAAAATATTATTTCACTGTAGCGTGATGTCTTTTGCTGCTTAAACAGGGCACTAGACATCTTCCGTTTGAATAAATCCCGCACATTATCCGAGGTTCAATAGGTTGATACGATCATCGCTAGGAAAAATAAAAGAAAAGACAAACAAACAAACCGGCGTCTGGGACCAACCTTCTCAAAAATAAGCAAAAATTTGCATTTTTGTTGACAGAGGTTTTAAACCTGTCTGCTAGGATTTCTAAGATATACTAAACTTGACGGCAAAATTTTCATCAAGATCAATCTCAATTTTGGGGCATTTTCCCTCGTTTATCCAAATTTCTCAAAACTTTTTCCAGCTTATAAGTTTTGATAAATAATTTAAAGGTTAAGGAGTTTAATAATATTGTGAATTATCATAAATAGCCGATTCTTTTGATGCATGTACTGTCATCAAAATTTAATTTTTTTTTAGAAATTATGCTATGGTTAGCACGAGTTGTTTATTACATTCAGAAAATGTAACGTTTACTAGATTGTTTTTTTTCTAATATAACTTCGTCCTGTCCCCCTTTCCTACTGCCATAACATAGCCCAAGGCAATATAAAAAAATTTGATCATTATGTAGTTTTTTTCAATTTGGCATTATTTGGCTTCCTGAGCCAAGTGTTGATAGTAGTAGGCCAGTCTCTATGACTGGCCGGAACAATCCCTCAGGCCATTTACATATGCCGAGAGGAGCACAATTTGCATAACCGGCTTAGCTGGCAACCAGGTCCGGTCCTGAACCTTCCCAAGCAATTCTTTAGAATCATGAAAATTCTATGAATAAATTTTTTATTTGGGTGGAATGAAACCGGTTTCCATCTTTATGTGTTTCCTACACTGAGTGAATATAAAGAGGGATTTTCAATGCATTATATTAAATGACATCGATAAAAGAAAATTAATATTATTTAATTTAAAAAACAAAAGTAAATAAATAAATTTAAAAAAAATCAAGTCCAAAAAAAGAAACATCACCACTAATATTGTTTTTCTAAAAAAAAAATCAGGAGTTACGTATTTATACCATTTTCATTTTGTATTTCAAAAATATCACAAATTTTTTTTTTGCTATTGGCTCGAAATATCCTCTTGTGGTAATACATTTGTGCACTTTTGTTATTATCGGGGGAATATGAAGAAATTCATTGTTATCACTGGAAATTGAATTGTATTATGTTCGAGTGTGATGAAAGCTAGTGAAATACTACATTACGCCACATGAATTCTTATGTAAATATATGGTATTGTATCTACCATCATTTCAATATGAATACTTCATTGAATTATTTTGTATTTTCCCAGCATTATATGCAGCTGTCCCCATGGTACTCTATGGTTGATCTTCGACATTAGATTGTTTATTGTATGTTTTAATCAATTTTAATTGTGCAATGAAAGGATAAACACATACCATATTTAAAAAAAGTGACGATGAAATATTCCAAGAAAGTGTGTACACATGATAAAGTTATCGATTCGTTGAATGCTGACAAAGACAAATAATTGAACTATGAAGCAAGCAATAATGGGATATTATTGATATTGTATGCGGGAATTGATATGACAGTGAGAGATTAAATTTCTTTACAGTACCAAAAAGATTCAACTCTTATGATGGTGAATATGCGAGAGTAACAATTCCAGAGATTATAGTGCTCAGAGAGAATTCCAAACATAAAACAAATAGTTGATAATAAAGGCCAGCTTCTGGCTACTAAAGGTGGTAACACGCTAAACATTAATAGATCCTGTCACTATCTTTCTGGTATTAGCATTCAAATAACAGCAAAGAGAAAAAGAAAGGCCTACTGTTGCACTAGTATCATAAGCCATATCTTGTCTATGGGCCGAAACTGCAATCTATATAAAAAATAATGTAGTAATGGACAATGCTATCACAAGTAAAATAAAAGGGCATTGGCAGACAAAATAACAAAGGAATATATAGATGTATTAATGAAGACCAAGGCACGTACAAAAATTACCACTAACATCAACAGTTTACCAATATACACAGTCAATGAGCCCAATAATACCAAAGAAGAAGTGTGTGATGAGGTTGCATCTGAACTCAGGTTAAAAATAATGTATCACCTCAAAATAGAATAAGTGCCATGGCAAGAAAAAGAATAATGAAGCATTTTATGCAACGGATTTAAAGCATTCGTTTTTATGATGATATTCTACATGTCATTATTTCAACAAAAAAGTTTTATGCATTACTTATTTATGTTTCCATTATTTTTAGGGTACGCTAGTGAGTCGAATGTTCAGAATGTTTATTAAAAAATTGGAAAAGCATGATAAGGAATTTTCAGAGACATAAATACTACTAGTGGGCTTATAGAGGGTAAATTAGAATCTGAGATAGATTATCAGGGCTTTTGCCAAATTCTGAGAGAGATGAGCTGGAATATTTCCGAACTCCATACAGGCAAGCAAACAGCAGTTCAAACACACAGGTACAGAGAGAGAAATAGATAGACAAAACAATTAAAAACAGACTGACTCAGACACACAAAACACAAGGACAGACACAAATACAATCAAACACCAGCTCAGACACACAGGCACAGAGAGAGTTAGAAAGAGAGAAGCAAACATTCGCTCTAAGACACAGGCACAAAGAGACAGATAGAGAGAGGTAAAACGCATGCAAGTGCATAGTCAACCACAAAAACACAAAGATAGACACAGAGACAAGCAAACACCTGCTAAAACATAGAGGCACAGAGACGCAAAGAGAGAGAGACAAAAAAACATACAAACACACAGACTCAGACTAACAAACATACGAAGACAGATGCACAAGCACAGAGAGAGAGAGAGAGAGAGAGAGAGAGAGAGAGAGAGAGAGAGAGAGAGAGAGAGAGAGAAACAGTTGCTCAGACACAGGGGCACAAAGAAAGAGAGAAAACCAAAAACGTACACACAGAGTCAGACACACTAAACAAGCAAACAGTCGCAGAGACACACGGGCACAAAACGACAAAACACGATAAAAACACAAAAAAACACAAACAAACACAGAGTCAAACACACAAAGACAAACACGGAGATAAGCAAGCACCCGCTCGGACTTACAGGCACAGAGAGAAATAGATAAACATAAAGCCGTTCAGAGACACAAGCAAAGAGAGAAAGAGAAAGTCCAAAACATAAACACATAAAGACTGAAATACAGACATGCTAAGAGCCACTCAGACAAACATGCACAGAAAGAGGGAGATACAAAAACTGGTACAAACACACTGAGACCGACACAGAAACATGCAAACAGATGGTCTTTACACAGGTACAGAGAGATAGAGAGAGGTAAAACCTAACAAACACACAGAGTCAGATACACAAACAAGTAAATGCAGACACAGAGACAAGCAAACAGCCACTCAGACGCTTAGACATAGAGAGACAGACGAAAAACACATAGAGTCAGACACACAAAGACAGAAACAGAGTAATGCAAACACCCACTCAGACAAAAATACACGGAGAGAGAGAAAGAGACAAGCAAACATCCGCTCTTACACACAGGCACAGAGAGAGAGACAAAAACAAATACAAGCACAAAGTCACCCCTGGATTTCATTACCCCCTCCACCAGATTTCCTAGATTTCAAAAACAATTTTTTTGTATTTTCATTAAAAAATGCCTTGTTTTGAAATCTTCTTTGATAATGCAAAAAACAACGAATACCCCCTCCCCTATAATTTAGAAAATAACGTTTGCCGCCCTTAATTTCCGTAAATATATTAGGTTTTTCCAGCCAATAGCTAGGTTTGAAGTGTACATACGTGTGGAGGCAACGGGCCTCTGTGGCCTGAGACAATCTTTCAGTGTATGGAGCCCTTAAGGTTAAAAACCAAAAAATTAAGGTTAATATTCTTGAAAGCCGTTTTTGTTGTTATTAGTCGAGTATTGCCACGACCCTTTTAATATAAATTACTCGAATTCACTAGTTATCCTATTCAGTCTAGAGAGTATAAATGACTGGATGCTCTATTATATAAAACACTTGCTACATCTATGAAAAAGCAGGTGCCAAAAAAAGTTCAGTCGAGCATTTAAAAATGATATAGGTAATGGATATTTTCTAAGGAATAAAGGCCATTTTGGCCTATAAACATGACCATAGACACTTATACTCAAGAAGAGATTTAAAAACAAGAGCTAAGAGCCAAGAGATCATATGGTATGAGCTCTAACAAAATTCTATGAATCAATAGATTGATTTAAAAAAGAAAATAAGAGACTTAATGCCGGTCAGGATTTAAAATAAGAGCTCTGAGTAACGATGTCCTTCTAAATATCAAAATTCATTAAGATCCGATCACCCACTCGTAAGTTATAAATACCTAATTTTTTCTAATTTTTCCTCTCCCTTTATCCCCAGATGGTCGAATCTGGGAAAACCACTTCATCAAGTCAAATTGTTCAGCTCCCTGACACGCCTACCAATTTTAATCGTCCTAGCACGTCCAGAAGCACCAAACTCGCCAAATCACTGAACCCCTCCCCCCAACTCCCCCAAAGAGAGCGAATCCAGTACGATTCTGTCAATCACGTATCAAGGACATTTGTTTATTCTATCCACCAAGCTTCATCCACTCCAAGTGTTTTTCCAAGATTTTCCCTCCAACTCCCCCCAATGTCAAAAAATCTGGTTGGGATTTGAAATAAGAGCTCTGAGACATGAATTCCTTCTAAAAATCAAATTTCATTAAGATCCGATCATCTATTCGTAAGATAAAAATACCCCAATTTTCACGTTTTCCAAGAATTCCGGTTTTCCCCTCCATTCCCCCCAATGTCACAGGATTTGGTAGGAATTTAAAATTAGAACTTTAAAGCAGAAGATCCTTCTAAATATCAAATTTCATTAAGATCTGGTCACCCTTTCGTAAGTTACAAATACCTCAATTTTCAAAATTACCTCAAATCCCCCAAATTTACCAAAATAGTCAAAATAGACTCAACAACACACAAAAACGGCGACAAATATAACCAAAAATCCGCTCAGACACACAGGCACAGAGATGCAGAGAGAAAGAGAGAGACAAAAAACATACAAACACAAAGACTCAGTTGAGAGACATCAAAAAACAGACATATAAAGACAGACACACAAGCACAGAGAAAAAGAGCGAGAGAGAGAAAGGGAAGAGAGCAAACAGTCGCTCAGACACAAGATACCGAGAGAAAAAAACAAAAACATAAACACAGAGTCAGACACACAAAACACACAAAGACAGACACAGAGACAAGCAGACACTCGCTCAGACCTGCAGGAACAGAGGGCAAGAGATAAGCAAACTACCGTTCGGACACAAAGGCACAGAGAGAGAGAGAGAGACAAAAACACATACAAACACACGTAGGCAGACACAGAGACAAGCAAACACCCGCTCCCCAAACACCAGACACAGAGACAATCAAAACCGCATACAAACACACAGAGTCAGACACACAAAGGCAGACAAATAGACAATCAAACAGAAAAAAGCAGATATAAACACAAAGAGTCAGACATACAAACACACGAAGACAGACACAGAGACAGTCAAACATCCACTTGGACACACAAGCAGAGGGAAAAAGAGAGAGAGAGAGAGAGAGAGAGAGAGAGAGAGAGAGGGACACAGAGAGAGAGAGAGAGAGAAAGAGAAGCAAACTAGTTGCTCAGACACAAGGGTACAAAGAAAGAGAGAGAAAAACCAAAACGTACACACAGAGTCAGACACACTAAACAAGCAAACAGTCGCACAGACACACGGGCAAAAAGAGAGAAAACACAATAAAAACACAACAAATACAAAAAACGCAAACAAACACAGAGTCAAACACACAAAGACAAACACAGAGATAAGCAAAGACAAACACCGCTCAGACTTCCATGCACAGAGAGAAAGAGATAAACATACAGCCGTTCAGAGACACAAGCAAAGAGAGAAAGAGAGAGAAAGTCCAAAACACAAACACATAAAGACTGAAACACAGACATGCTAACAGCCACTCAGACAAACATGCACAGAAAGAGAGAGATACAAAAACTGGTACAAACACATTGAGACCGACACAGAAACATGCAAACAGATGGTCTCTACACAGTTACAGAGAGAGATAGAGAGAAGTATAAACTTACAAACACACAGAGTCAGATACACAAACAAATAAATGCAGACACAGAGACAAGCAAACAGCCACCCAGATGCTTAGACATAGAGAGAGAGAGACGAAAAACACATAGAGTCAGACACACAAAGACAGAAACAGAGCAGTGCAAACACCCACTCAGACAAAAATACATGGAGAGAGAGAGAAACAGACAAACAAGCATCCGCTCTTAAACAAAGACACACAGAGAGAGAGACAAAAACATATACAAGCACACAGTCACACTCAAAACACACAAAAACGGCGACAGAGACAACCAGACATCCGCTCAGACACAAAGGCACAGAGATGCAGAGAGAAAGAGAGAGACAAAAAACATACAAACACAAAGACTCAGAATGACAATCATACAAAGACGGACACACAAGCACAGATAGAAAGAGCGAGAGAGAGAAAGGGAGACAAGAAAACAGTCGCTCAGACACAAGAAACCGAGAGAGAAAAAACAAAAATATAAACACAGAGTCAGACACACAAAACACATAAAGACAGACACAGAGACAAGCAAACAATCGCTCAGACCTACAGGAACAGAGAGCAAGAGAAAAGCAACTGCCGTATAGACACACAGCACAGAGAGAGAGAGAGAGAGAGAGAGAGAGAGAGAGAGAGAGAGAGAGAGAGAGAGGAAAGAGAGAGAGAGAGAGAGAGAGAGAGACAAAAACACATACAAACACACGTAGGCAGACACAGAGACAAGCAAACACCCGCTCCCCAAACACCAGACACAGAGACAATCTGAACCACATACAAACACAGAGTCGGACACAGTAAGATAGACCAATAGACATTTAAACAGCCGCTCAGAAACACATGCAGAGAGATAGAAAGAGAGAAAAAAGTAGAAATAAATGCACAGAGTCAGACATACAAACACACGAAGACAGACACAGAGAAAAGCAAACATCTGCTTGGACACGCAAACAGAGAGAAAAAGAGAGAGAGGGAGAGGGAGAGAGAGAGAGAGAGAGACAAGCAAACAGCCGCTCAGACACACAGGAACAGAGAGAGCGAGATTAAAACGCATACAAACACACAGAGTGAGACACAGAAACGCACAAAGAAAGACACCAAGACAAGCAAATACCCAGTCAGACACACAAGCACAGAAAGAGACAAGCAAATAGCCACTCAGATACACAGGCATAGTGAGAAACAAAAAACATACAAACAAACAGAGTCAGACACTCAAACACACAAACAAAGACACAGATCCAAGGAAACACCCACTCAGACTCACAGGCATAGAGAGAGGAGAGAGAGAGAGAGAGAGAGAGAGGAGAGAAACAAATACAAATGAAGAGAGTCAGACACAGAAACACGCAAAGAAAGAAACACATAAAATTAAGCACCCTCTCACACGTAAAGGCACATAGAGAGAAAGAGAAGCAAACTGCTGCTCAGACACACAGAGAGAGAGAGAGATAGAAAGAGAGAGGGAGAGAGAGAGTTCAGAAAACACATAAAAACACATAGAGTCAGGCACATAAGCACACAAAGGCAGACACAGAGGCAAGGAAACACACGCTCAGAAACACAGGCAAAAAGAGACAGAGAGACAATAAAACAGCCACTCAAACACAAGGGCACAGGAAAAAAAGGCAAAATCACATACAAGACATAGATCCAGACAAGCAAACATCCTCTCTGACAGACTCAGTGAAAGAGAGAGAGAGAGAGAGAGAGACAAAACACATACAAACACAGAAAGTCAGATACACAAATACATAAAGACAGACACAGAGACAAGCAAACAGCCACTCAGATACATAGGCATAGAGAGAGAGAGAAAGAGAGAGAGGAAGAGAAAAAAAGAGAGAGAGACAAAAACACATAGAAACACACAGAGTCAGACATACAAACACACAAAGACAGAAACAGAGACATGCAAACAGCCGCTCAGACACACATGCACAGAGAGAGAGATACAAAAACACGTAAAAAACCCACAGAGCTACAGACACACAAACAACACACACACACACACACACACACACACACACACGCAAGGCAAAAACACACACACACACACACACACACATACACACACACACACATACATACACACACACATACACAAACACACACACATAGAAAGAGAGAGAGAGAGAGAGAGAGAAAGAAGAAAGAGAGAGATAGAAAGAGAGAGAGGAAGAGAAAAAGAGAGAGAGAGAGACAAAAACACATAGAAACACACAGAGTCAGACATACAAACACACAAAGACAGAAACAGAGACATGCAAACAGCCACTCAGACACACATGAACAGAGAGAGGGATACAAAAACACATAAAAGCTACACACACACATACACACACACACAAACATATATATACACACACACAGAGACACACAAAGACACCGACACATACACACACACACACACACACACACACACACACACACACAGAGAGAGAGAGAGAGAGAGAGAGAGAGAGAGAGAGAGAGAGAGAGAGAGAGAGAGAGAGAGGAGAGAGAGGAGAGAGAGAGAGAGAGAGACAGAGAGAGAGAGAGAGAGAGAGAAAGAAAGAGAGAGACAGAGACAAGCAAACTGCTGCTCAGACACACAGCCACAGAGAGAAAAATACACACAAACACAAAGAGTCAGACACAAACACACAAAGACAGGCAACGGTCTGACACACAGGCCGAGAGAGAGACAGAGAGAGACAGAGAGAGAAAGAGGGAGAGAGAGAGAGAGGGAGAGGGAGAGAGATAGAGAGAGAGACATATATAGAGAGAGACAGAAACACACACAAACACACAAAGGCAGACACAGACACATGCAAACAGATGGTCGGACGCACATGTACAGAGAGAGAAAGAGAGACAGAAACACAGCCAAACATACAGAGACAGACACAAACACATAGATACCGACACAGAGACATACAAACAGACGGTCACATACAAAGGCACAGAGAGATAGGCAGAAACATGCACAGATACACAGAGACAGGTAACCAAATGGTCAGACAAACAGGCACAGAAGGAGAGAGACAGAAGGACACATGCAAACAAACAAAGACAGACATAGAGACAGTCAAAGGGATGGTCACACACACAGGCACAAGCACTCAGGTGCCTACAGCCAACCTACCACCGTACCCTGTTTCAAGTAACTGTATTCAAGTTAGGTTCAATTAGGTGTCAAACTGAGATATCCTATATTTTTATTTTGAGCTGAGTTGTCAGTCAAGGCTTTTTGAATTCGTTTTGGTTTTTGGCCCTACCTTTAGGTAGAGCCGTATCTTTCCATTTGGGAACATACGCCTTTGGTTTATCAGAACATTAAATCCCTCAGATAATTTAAATTCGCTTTTGCATTTACTCTGACTTAATTCCTTTGATTAAGGCATTTTATTAAGCTCTATTCTGATCGTAGCAGAGAGCTATGATTTCTTTTTAAATACCTTAAGGTCCCCTCTTAGATTTTTACTTTGATTTGACTATGTATCTTATAATTTTCTCTTATTCCTTTTTCTTAGTTAAGGCCAAGTCAGTCAAATCTATAGCATTATTGGAAGATAACTCAATTTAAAAATTTATAAATTTTAAGATTTCTCCCTTTTTAAAGACCTCGGAGAGTACTTTCCAAAAAATTTCTGTTAATTGTGCAGTTGTGAGAATTAACTTAGAATAATCAGTTACTAACGTAGTGGGTAGCAGAACAACAAGGAATAGAAAGCTAATAGAATCCCCCCCCCTCAGCTTAGTGTCTCTTGGAACTTAAGCTCAGTGTTTATAATAAATATCACACATATAATTGATATTTCCTAGACACGGCCTCTTGTTTACTTCCTAGGTAAGTTCTATGTTGTCAATACGGTAGGATTTGAATCCTGGGGAGAGGTCTAACCCCTCCAAGCTCATTCTTTTACCTACCCAATCCTTTCTCTGCTAGTCGTTAGGGCTAGGCTAGCCGTTCTGTCTATACAGAGGGGCTAGGGAGTGGGAAGCGTTATTTTCTCTGACACCCGGGTACAGAAAAAAAAGAGACAAAATCATATACAAGACATAGATCCAGACAAGAAAGCATCCACTCAGACACTCAGGCTCAGCAAGAGAGAGAGAGACAAGACACGTACAAACATAAAGATACACAAATACATAAAGACAGACACAGAGACAAGCAAACAGCCGCTCAGACGCATTGGTATAGAGAGAGAGAGAGAGAGAGAGAGAGAGAGAGAGAGAGAGAGAGAGAGAGAGAGAGAGAGAGAGAGAGAGAGAGAGAGAGAGAAAGAAAGAAAGAGAAAGAGAAAGAAAGAGAGAGAGAGAGAGTTGCGAATCTGAAATTCCGTCGACAAACTAGGGAAATTCAGTTAATGACATCAGCCTTGTTGAAGTTATACTTTACCTAAGATCCGAGGGGTCTTTGTTCTTGCTAAGTGAAATAAGTGGTAAATACCCTGTTTCTAATTGAAGCGATAAATTTAAGTCTAATCATGTTGGTTATTCCAAGTCCTCTTAGCTCCTTTTGGAAACCCTTTATTCTTCTTCTCCCATCCTATTTGAAGAAATAGTATTACCACCCTTCTCCACCTAATAGTCAGAATTCACCTTATCTGATAATTTAAATTAAAAGATTCTAATACTTTCAGACTCGGGCCTTGACGAATTAGACAAGTGCATTGTAATAGAAATGTTCAGTAGTTAAAAACTTCACCATAATCCTTTTTTGTCAGTGAAGACACCCGGCTAGCGGAGATAATCTCCTTGGATAAATGTTGCGTGCAAACATACCAATTGACTTCGAAAAAAAACCTTGCTGCATACTAAACCTGACAAAAGATATAGTTTGAAAAATGCTATGCCTAAAAAGAACTGATTAGTTATAAATTCTGGGGAACAAATTAGAGTTAATGTAAACTTTTCATACCAGGCTTCAAACTTTTCAAACTTTCAATGTTTACCCTTCTGCAGTAAAAGTATGAAACAAAAAACACAACAAACACGGTTTATTTCTGAACAGCAGTTTAAATTGAAAAATGTAGAGAGAGTGTAAAGGGGGTCCACCTCCAGATGACAAATTATATTTATAAAGTTATGAATTTTTACTGACTACAAATATTCATAAAGCTATGCATTGACACTATACAAAATTTATTTCAAATAAGATTTTGATCACTTTTTTACATACACTGTAAAACAAGCAAATTGTTGCCATATTTTTTATAGCTTTCATAGCTAAACAAATACAATCAATCTAACAGAAATTACTCAAGTATAGAATTATATGTATGTACTGTTAATTTTAGTCTTTCATTAACATGGCATATTTTCAAGGTGTTCTTAATTTGATCTAACCCGCTAGGAAAGTTTCTTTCAATATCCTGCACTTTTTCCGTGGGGAATAATACAATCATAGTTCCGAAATAGTCAATCAACCTATTTATCAAGTCAAATTATAGAATTATAGCAGTGCTCATCTTCTATAAAGAAACATTAAACTGGCGGATAATTCTCAGCTGAACTTGCTTGGAAAGAAATGGTCTATATTTTCCATTTTCCCACGTTTACAACATTTTTTTTTTTTTTTGAAGAACAATTTGAAGCCAATTTGAAAAATGCAGTCGATAGAAGGATTTAATCTCAGCTTTCTATCAATGGCAAAGTTTCCATCTTACAATCAAAAACCAAAATTACTGGACTGCAGAGAAAAAGCATACCATAAGCATGACAGGGAATATGAACCAAAAAAATTATCCGATGGTATATTGTCATTTCAGCAACATGCTGTCAGTCAGGTATCCAAAGGACGTATCTCCATACTTATAAATATCTAGAAGAGCATGAAAAAACTCACAACTTTTTTATTTCTCCTCCGATAACCGCAAACCAAAAACAGATTGATATATGATTATGTTACTCTTTACTTCCAGTTGAAAAAACATGTTTTTTTTTAAATTTCTGATCGTTTTATATAATGCTGGGAAAACTGGCACCCCTTCATGGAAAATTCTCTTTTCTTATGAAAAATTCATCCGTGGAAAGATATGTGGAAAAAACCCTGAGCCTTGGCTATTGTACTTTTAGCATCTTCATTGCTCCCACCGTCTTTATGAATAATACTACGAATGTAAGTCAATCGGTTCACCTGATCAGTCTTTTCCTTACCCAATGCCACCTTTTCATCTTCACTTATTCCTAGCCTTAGCGACTTAACCTTTTTAACATTAATTTTTAAACATTTCCCTGAACTCGCAAAACCACTAAGAGTTCATTCGTTTTGATCACAGTTTTATCTAGGATGCTTAAATCCTCGGCATAATCTAAGTCTTGAAGAGTTGTTCCCCCCCCCCCCCCCCCCATATGTTTCTGTGATCTCCCATTGCCTTTCCTGTGCACCTTAAGATACAGTCCATCAAAATGATCCATGCAAAGGGGGAGTAGAATGCAACCCTGCATAAATCCTGATATAATATAAAACTAGCTGCTAACCTTATTTCCTACCTTAACCGCAGCCCTGTTATTCCCGTACATAGCACTAATCACCTTAATGTATTTGTCTGGTATACCATGCGAGATCTTCGCTAGAGCTCTTCTATCAACAGAATCAAACGCTTGCTCATAATCTTTGAAACTGTGGGCCAAAGGTATTTGACAACTCG